>NW_027593440.1:2500-32399 GCF_964213995.1 Mustelus asterias
GGGGAGTGAGGGAGACGGGGAGAGGTGGGGGAGTGAGGGAGACGGGGAGAGGGCGGCGGAGTGAGGGAGACGGGGAGAGGGTGGGGGGAGTGAGGGAGACGGGAGAGGGCGGGGGAGTGAGGGAGATGGGGAGAGGGTGGGGGAGTGAGGGAGACGGGGAGAGGGCGGGGGAGTGAGGGAGACGGGGAGAGGGTGGGGGAGTGAGGGAGAACGGGGAAGAGGGTGGGGGAGTGAGGGAGACGGGGGAGGGTGGGGGAGTGAGGGGGACGGGGAGAGGGTGGGGAGTGAGGGAGACGGGGAGAGGGTGGGGAGGGTGGGAGGGGAGAGGGGGGAGGGAGACGGGAGGGTGGGGGAGTGAGGGGAGACGGGGAGAGGGGGGGGAGTGAGGGAGACGGAGGAGGGTGGGGGAGTGAGGGAGACGGGGAGAGGGTGGGGAGTGAGGGACACGGGGAGAGGGTGGGAGAGTGAGGGAGACGGGGAGGGCGTGGGTACCTGAGTTGTCACAATCCCCAATGGACCCTCATCCCCTTCCCGTTCACTCCCACTGTACACAATCCCAATCCCCTTCCCGTTCACTCCCACTGTACACAATCCCAATCCCCTTCCCATTCGCTCCCACTGTACACAATCCCAAACCCCTTCCCGTTCACTCCCACTGGACACAATCCCAATCCCCTTCCCGTTCACTCCCACTGTACACAATCCCAATCCCAATCCCCTTCCCGTTCACTCCCACTGTACACAATCCCAAACCCCTTCCCGTTCACTCCACTGGACACTATCCCAATGATTAAT
The DNA here is from genome assembly GCF_964213995.1 of Mustelus asterias. Taxonomy (NCBI): domain Eukaryota; kingdom Metazoa; phylum Chordata; class Chondrichthyes; order Carcharhiniformes; family Triakidae; genus Mustelus; species Mustelus asterias. The sequence continues at coordinate 3,296 of NW_027593440.1, forward strand.
TTTTCTTGTTGCCCAGAACTGGTCGCCAACCTGAAAGCGGAGCGCTTGTCAATGAAGGAAGAATTGGAACGTCTGAACGAGAGAATGAAGGTAGGTTATGGCGAGAGGGCAAGGGGGGGTACATGAGCGAGTTAAGGAAGGGCAGGTGAGAGAAGTGTTAGTGAGGGATCACTTTGGGACCAGTGACCATAATCCCATTCGTTTTAAGATCGCTACGGAGAATGATAGGTCTGGCCCAAATGTTAATATTCCAAATTGGGGCAAGGGCAATTTTGATGGTGTCAGGCAGGGACTTTCAAAAGTTAATTGGGGGAGTCTGTGGGAAGGCAAAGGGACGTCTGGTAAGTGGGAGGCTTTCAAAAGTGTGTTCACCAGGGTTCAGGGTAATCACATTCCTCTTGGAGTGAAGGGCAAGGCTGGCAGAAGTCGGGAACGCTGGATCACTCGGGATATTGAGGCCCTGGTCAAGAAGATTATAGAGGCACATGACGTGCATAGGCAGCTGGGATCAAGTGGATCTCTTGAAGAGTATCGGGGGTGCAGAGTAGAGTTAAGAGAGAAATCAGGAGGGCAAAAAGGGGGCACGAGATTGTTTTGGCAGATAAGGCAAAGGAGAATCCAAAGAGCTTCTCCAAATACATAAAGGGCAAAAGAGTAACAAGGGAGAGAGTAGGCCCTCTTAAGGATCAACAAGGTCATCGATGTGCAGATCCACAAGAGATGGGTGAGATCCTAAATGAATGTTTAGAAACATAGAAAAACTACAGCACAAAACAGGCCCTTCGGCCCCACAAGTTGTGCCGAACATATCCCTACCTTTTAGGCCGACCTATAACCCTCCATCCTATTAAGTCCCATGTACTCATCCAGGAGTCTCTGAAAAGACCCTATTGAGTTTGCCTCCACCACCACTGACGGCAGCCGATTCCACTCGCCCACCACCCTCTGTGTGAAAAACTTACCCCTAACATTTCCCCTGTACCTACCCCCCAGCACCTTAAACCCGTGTCCTCTCGTAGCAGACATTTCCACCCTGGGAAAAAGCCTCTGAGCGTCCACCTGATCTACGCCTCTCAACATCTTATACACCTCTATTAGGTCTCCTCTCATCCTACGTCTCTCCAAAGGAGAAAAGACCGAGCTCCCTCAGCCTATCCTCATAAGGCATGCCACTCAATCCAGGCAACATCCTTGTAAATCTCCTCTGCACCCTTTCAATCTTTTCCACATCCTTCCTGTAATGAGGCGACCAGAACTGAGCACAGTATTTCTCATCAGTATTTCCTGTTGAGAAAAGCACGGATGTTCGGGAACCTGGGGAATTAAATGTTGATGTCTTGAGGAGTGTACATATTACAGAGAAGAAGGTGCTGGAAGTCTTAAAGCGCATCAAGGTAGATAAATCCCCAGGACCTGATGAAGTGTATCCCAGGACGTTGTGGAAGGTGAGGGAGGAACTTGCGGGTCCCCTCGCCGAGACATTTGAATCATCGATAGTCACGGGTGAGGTGCCTGAAGATTGGAGACTGGCAAATGTTGTGCCTTTGTTTAAAAAGGGCTGCAGGGAAAAGCCTGGGAACTACAGGCCGGTGAGCCTCACATCTGTGGTGGGTAAGTTGTTGGAAGGTATTTTGAGAGACAGGATCTACAGGCATTTAGAGATGCAAGGACTGATTAGGGACAGTCAGCATGGCTTTGTGAGTGGAAAATCATGTCTCTCAAATTTGATTGAGTTTCTTGAAGGGGTAACCAAGAAGGTCGATGAGGGCAGTGCAGTTGATGTTGTCTACATGGACTTTAGCAAGGCCTTTGACAAGGTACCGCATGGTAGGTTGTTGCATGAGGTTAAATCTCACGGGATCCAGGGTGAGGTATCTAAATGGATACAAAATTGGCTTCTTGACAGAAGCCAGAGGGTGGTTGTAGAGAGTTGTTTTTCAAACTGGAGGCCTGTGACCAGCGGTGTGCCTCAGGGATCAGTGCTGGGCCCACTGTTATTTGTCATTTATATTAATGATTTGGATGAGAATATAGGAGGCATGGTTAGTAAGTTTGCAGATGACACCAAGATTGGTGGCACAGTGGACAGTGAAGAAAGTTATCTCCAATTGCAACGGGATCTTGATCAATTGGGCCAGTGGGCTGACGAATGGCAGATGGAGTTTAATTTGGATAAATGCGAGGTGATGCATTTTGGTAGATTGAACCAGGGCAGGACTTACTCAGTTAATGGTAGGGCGTTGGGGAGAGTTACAGAACAAAGAGATCTCGGGGTACAGGTTCATAGCTCCTTGAAAGTGGAGTCACAGGTGGACAGAGTGGTGAAGAAGGCATTCGACATGCTTGGTTTCATCGGTCAGAACATTGAGTACAGGAGTTGGGACGTCTTGTTGAAGTTGTACAAGACATTGGTAAGGCCACACTTGGAATACTGTGCACAGTTCTGGTCACCCTATTATAGAAAGGATATTATTAAACTAGAAAGAGTGCAGAAAAGATTTACTTGGATGCTACCGGGACTTGATGGTTTGAGTTATAAGGAGAGGCTGGATAGACTGGGACTTTTTTCTCTGGAGCGTAGGAGGCTGAGGGGTGATCTTATAGAGGTCTATAAAATAATGAGGGGCACAGATCAGCTAGATAGTCAATATCTTTTCCCGAAGGTAGGGGAGTCTAAAACTAGAGGGCGGAGGTTTAAGGTGAGAGGGGAGAGATCCAAAAGGGTCCAGAGGGGCAATTTTTTCACACAGAGGGTGGTGAGTGTCTGGAACGAGCTGCCAGAGGCAGTAGTAGAGGCGGGGACAATTTTGTCTTTTAAAAAGCGTTTAGATAGTTACATGGGTACGATGGGTAGAGAGGGATATGGGCCAAATGCGGGCAATTGGGGCTAGCTTAGGGGTTTAAAAAAAAAGGCAGCATGGACAAGTTGGGCTGAAGGGCCTGTTTCCATGCTGTAAACCTCTCTGACTCTATGACTCTCTCTGTGCCGCCCGCCCCCTCCCTCTGTATCCTCTCCCGAGGTCCCGGTGAAAGATATAGTCCGCATTCAGATTCTCTGAAAGGATTTGATTTATTATTGTCACATGTATTGGGATACAGTGAAAAGTATCGTTTCTTGCACGGTATATAGACGAAGTATACCGTTCATAGAGTACAGAGGGGAGAAGGAAAGGAGAGGGTGCAGAATGTAGCGTTACAGTCACAGCTCGGGGTGTAGAGAAAGATCAACTTAATGCGAGGTAGGTCCATTCAAAAGCAGCAGGGAAGAAGCTGTTCTTGAGTCGGTCGGTACGTGACCTCAGACTTTTGTATCTTTTTCCCGACGGAAGAAGGTGGAAGAGAGAATGTCCGGGGTGAGTGGGGGGGGGGGTCCTTGATTATGCCGGCTGCTTTTCCCCGAGGCAGCGGGAAGTGTAGACGGAGTCAATGGATGGGAGGCTGGGGTTTGCGTGATGGGACTGGGCTACGTTCACAATGGAACCATCTCCTCGCCTTGACATTCTGTGGCGTTACCATCACTGGATCGCCCTCCCCCCACTGTCAACATCCTGGGGGTTACTATAGACCACAAACTCAACTGGGAGCCAGCCAGTTGGAGAGAATCTAACCATCTCCCCCCTTGGCCTTCCTGGATCTCTTCCAAACTCCAGCGGATAACCATCCCAACCTGGTCAATCTCTCCTCAAATAATGAGGGGAGGGTTTCCCACTCCGAGCCCACGACGGAAATGGTCGTGGGCGGGACACGGATAAAGGAAAGGCCTGTTGAACTGGGCGGGATTTTCCAGTCTTGGAGCAGGGAAACGCGGCCAAATTCCCAGTACGTATCCTGGGAAAAGTGTCGGCAGTCCCTAACAGCGCCGTGAGTGTGCCTACACCACACACATGCACGCACGCACATGGAAACTGCGATGGGTTCAAGATGGCTGCTCACCCTGCCCCTTCTACAGCGGGGGGGGGGAGGGGGGGGGGGTAACTAGGGATGGTGAACTAACACTCAAGGCTGGCACTGCGACCCATCATTCGAGCCAAGGTAGAACCTAATTCAGATTGTTTCCACTGCAACTCGGTGCCCGAAGTCAGAGGAGGAAGAGTGGCGCCAATTCCAGAATGATATGCAACTCGCGGTAACAGTTGCAGATAGGCTTCGGACTGAGGCAGAGTCAGAGGCGGAATCGCTGAGGAGAAGACTGGAGGAGGAAGCAGGAAAAACCAGGAGGCTACAGCAGGAGCTGGAGAAGAGGTACGCAAAGCAGACACCAATCTGTGCCCAAGACTGTTACACTCAACAGTAAACCCCACTGTCCTCTCCCCCTCTGGGACCGGGTGTCACAGTGCGTTAGATACACTGTCCTTTCCCCCTCTGAGACCGGGTGTCACAGTGCGTTAGATACACTGTCCTTTCCCCCTCTGGGACCGGGTGTCACAGTGCGTTAGATACACTGTCCTTTCCCCCTCTGGGACCGGGTGTCACAGTGCGTTAGATACACTGTCCTTTCCCCCTCTGGGACCGGGTGTCACAGTGCGTTAGATACACTGTCCTTTCCCCCTCTGGGACCGGGTGTCACAGTGCGTTAGATACACTGTCCTTTCCCCCTCTGGGACCGGGTGTCACAGTGCGTTAGATACACTGTCCTTTCCCCCTCTGGGACCGGGTGTCACAGTGCGTTAGATACACTGTCCTTTCCCCCCTCTGGGACCGGGTGTCACAGTGCGTTAGATACACTGTCCTTTCCCCCCTCTGGGACCGGGTGACACAGTGCGTTAGATACACTGTCCTTTCCCCCTCTGGGACCGGGTGACACAGTGCGTTAGATACACTGTCATTTCCCCCTCTGGGACCGGGTGTCACAGTGCGTTAGATACACTGTCCTTTCCCCCTCTGGGACCGGGTGTCACAGTGCGTTAGATACACTGTCCTTTCCCCCTCTGGGACCGGGTGTCACAGTGCGTTGGATACACTGTCCTTTTCCCCCTCTGGGACCGGGTGTCACAGTGCGTTAGATACACTGTCCTTTCCCCCTCTGGGACCGGGTGTCACAGTGCGTTAGATACACTGTCCTTTCCCCCTCTGGGACCGGGTGTCACAGTGCGTTGGATACACTGTCCTTTTCCCCCTCTGGGACCGGGTGTCACAGTGCGTTAGATACACTGTCCTTTCCCCCCTCTGGGACCGGGTGTCACAGTGCGTTAGATACACTGTCCTTTCCCCCTCTGGGACCGGGTGTCACAGTGCGTTAGATACACTGTCCTTTCCCCCTCAGGGACCGGGTGTCACAGTGCGTTAGATACACTGTCCTTTCCCCCTCTGGGACCGGGTGTCACAGTGCGTTAGATACACTGTCCTTTCCCCCTCTGGGACCGGGTGTCACAGTGCGTTAGATACACTGTCCTTTCCCCCTCTGGGACCGGGTGTCACAGTGCGTTAGATACACTGTCCTTTCCCCCTCTGGGACCGGGTGTCACAGTGCGTTAGATACACTGTCCTTTCCCCCTCTGGGACCGGGTGTCACAGTGCGTTAGATACACTGTCCTTTCCCCCCTCTGGGACCGGGTGTCACAGTGCGTTAGATACACTGTCCTTTCCCCCCTCTGGGACCGGGTGACACAGTGCGTTAGATACACTGTCCTTTCCCCCTCTGGGACCGGGTGACACAGTGCGTTAGATACACTGTCATTTCCCCCTCTGGGACCGGGTGTCACAGTGCGTTAGATACACTGTCCTTTCCCCCTCTGGGACCGGGTGTCACAGTGCGTTAGATACACTGTCCTTTCCCCCTCTGGGACCGGGTGTCACAGTGCGTTGGATACACTGTCCTTTTCCCCCTCTGGGACCGGGTGTCACAGTGCGTTAGATACACTGTCCTTTCCCCCTCTGGGACCGGGTGTCACAGTGCGTTAGATACACTGTCCTTTCCCCCTCTGGGACCGGGTGTCACAGTGCGTTGGATACACTGTCCTTTTCCCCCTCTGGGACCGGGTGTCACAGTGCGTTAGATACACTGTCCTTTCCCCCTCTGGGACCGGGTGTTACAGTGCGTTAGATACACTGTCCTTTCCCCCTCTGGGACCGGGTGTCACAGTGCGTTAGATACACTGTCCTTTCCCCCTCTGGGACCAGGTGTCACAGTGCGTTAGATACACTGTCCTTTCCCCCTCTGGGACCGGGTGTCACAGTGCGTTAGATACACTGTCCTTTCCCCCTCTGGGAGCGGCTGTCACAGTGCGTTAGATACACTGTCCTTTCCCCTCTGGTACCGCGTGTCACAGTGCGTTAGATACACTGTCCTTTCCCCCTCTGGGACCGGGTGTCACAGTGCGTGAGATACACTGTCCTTTCCCCCTTCTGGGACCGGGTGTCACAGTGCGTTAGATACACTGTCCTTTCCCCCTCTGGGACCGGGTGTCACAGTGCGTTAGATACACTGTCATTTCCCCCTCTGGGACCGGGTGTCACAGTGCGTTAGATACACTGTCCTTTCCCCCTCTGGGACCGGGTGTCACAGTGCGTTAGATACACTGTCCTTTCCCCCTCTGGGACCGGGTGTCACAGTGCGTTAGATACACTGTCCTTTCCCCCCTCTGGGACCGGGTGTCACAGTGCGTTAGATACACTGTCCTTTCCCCCCTCTGGGACCGGGTGTCACAGTGCGTTAGATACACTGTCCTTTCCCCCTCTGGGGCCGGGTGTCACAGTGCGTTAGATACACTGCCCTTTCCCCCTCTGGGACCGGGTGTCACAGTGCGTTAGATACACTGTCCTTTCCCCCTCTGGGACCGGGTGTCACAGTGCGTTAGATACACTGTCCTTTCCCCCTCTGGGACCGGGTGTCACAGTGCGTTAGATACACTGTCCTTTCCCCCTCTGGGACCGGGTGTCACAGCGCGTTAGACACACTGTCCTTTCCCCCTCTGGGACCGGGTGTCACAGTGCGTTAGACACACTGTCCTTTCCCCCTCTGGGACCGGGTGTCACAGTGCGTTAGATACACTGTCCTTTCCCCCTCTGGGACCGGGTGTCACAGTGTGTTAGATACACTGTCCTTTCCCCCTCTGGGACCGGGTGTCACAGTGCGTTAGATACACTGCCCTTTCCCCCTCTGGGACGGGTGTCACAGTGCGTTAGATACACTGTCCTTTCCCCCTCTGGGACTGGTTGTCACAGTGCGTTAGATACACTGTCCTTTCCCCCTCTGGGACCGGGTGTCACAGTGCGTTAGATACACTGTCCTTTCCCCCTCTGGGACCGGGTGTCACAGTGCGTTAGATACACTGTCCTTTCCCCCTCTGGGACCGGGTGTCACAGTGCGTTAGATACACTGTCCTTTCCCCCTCTGGGACCGGGTGTCACAGTGCGTTAGATACACTGTCCTTTCCCTGTCTGGAAAATGAAAGTTCTCTCTGTCTCCCAATGAAGGGATTCTGTTGATGCAGTCGATGGTAAGAGGATTGAGAAGGTCTCCGATGTACCAGAGATGGTGTTGGATGGAACTGAGAGAAGCAATGGGACACAGTACTGGCCCCACCTGAGATTCAGTCCCCCGGGTGAAGAAGGCAACACTGCCAAGGTATGCTCCCCTCGTGAAACTGAACCGCCCTCGTGATCCGATCATCCCCTCCCTCAGTTCGAATCTGCCTCCCTATCTCTGTAACCTCCACCAGCCCCTACACCCCCTCCCAATCTCTGTAACCACCACCAGCCCCTACACCCCTCCCTATCTCTGTAACCTCCTCCAGCCCCCTACACCCCCTCCCTATCTCTGGAACCTCCACCAGCCCCTACACCCCCTCCCTATCTCTGTAACCCCCTCCAGCCCCTACACCCCCTCCCTATCTCTGTAACCTCCTCCAGCCCCAACAACTCCTCCCTATCTCTGTAACCTCCTCCAGCCCCTACACCCCTTCCCTATCTCTGTAACCTCCTCCAGACCCTACACCCCTTCCCTATCTCTGTAACCTCCTCCAGACCCTACACCCCTTCCCTATCTCTGTAACCTCCTCCAGCCCCTACACCCCTTCCCTATCTCTGGAACCTCCACCAGCCCCTACACCCCCTCCCTATCTCTGTAACCCCCTCCAGCCCCTACACCCCCTCCCTATCTCTGTAACCTCCTCCAGCCCCTACAACTCCTCCCTATCTCTGTAACCTCCACCAGCCCCTACACCCCCTCCCTATCTCTGTAACCCCCTCCAGCCCCTACACCCCCTCCCTATCTCTGTAACCTCCTCCAGCCCCTACAACTCCTCCCTATCTCTGTAACCTCCTGCAGCCCCTACACCCCTTCCCTATCTCTGTAACCTCCACCAGCCCCTACACCCCCTCCCAATCTCTGTAACCTCCTCCAGCCCCTACACCCCTCCCTATCTCTGTAACCTCCTCCAGCCCCTACACCCCCTCCCTATCTCTGTAACCTCCACCAGCCCCTACACCCCTCCCTATCTCTGTAACCTCCTCCAGCCCCCCACACCCCCTCGCTATCTCTGTAACCCCCTCCAGCGCCTACATCCCCTCCCTATCTCTGTAACCTCCACAAGCCCCTACACCCCTCCCTATCTCTGTAACCTCCTCCAGCCCCCTACACCCATCCCTATCTCTGTAACCTCCTCCAGCCCCCTACACCCCCTCCCTATCTCTGTAACCTCCTCCAGCCCCAACACCCCTCCCTATCTCTGTAACCTTCTCCAGCCCCTACACCCCCTCCCTATCTCTGTAACCTCCTCCAGCTCCTACACCCCCTCCCTATCTCTGTAACCCCTACAGCCCCCTACACCCCCTCCCTATCTCTGTAACCTCCTCCAGCCCCTACACCGTTCCCTATCTCTGTAACCCCCTCCAGCCCCTACACCCCTCCCTATCTCTGTAACCTCCTCCAGCCCCCTACACCCCCTCCCTATCTCTGTAACCTCCTCCAGCCCCCTACATCCCCTCCCTATCTCTGTAACCTCCAAAGCCCCTGCACACCTGCCTATCTCTGTAACCTCCTCCAACCCCTACACCCCTCCCTATCTCTGTAACCTCCTCCAGCCCCCTACATCCCCTCCCTATCTCTGTAACCTCCTCCAGCCCCCTACACCCCCTCCCTATCTCTGTAACCTCCACCAGCCCCTACACCCCCTCCCTATCTCTGTAACCTCCTCCAGCCCCTACAGCCCCTCCCTATCTCTGTAACCTCCTCCAGCCCCTACACACCCTCCCTATCTCTGTAACCTCCTCCAGCCCCTACACCCCTCCCGATCTCTGTAACCTCCTCCAGTCCCAACATCCCTCCCTATCTCTGTAACCTCCTCCAGTCCCAACATCCCTCCCTATCTCTGTAACCTCCTCCGGACCCTACACCCCTCCATATCTCTGTAACCTCCTCCAGCCCCTACATCCCTCCCTATCTCTGTAACCTCCTCCAGTCCCCTACATCCCTCCCTATCTCTGTAACCTCCTCCAGCCCCTACATCCCCTCCCTATCTCTGTCACCTCCTCCAGCCCCTACATCCCTCCCTATCTCTGTAACCTCCTCCAGCCCCTACACCCCCTCCCTATCTCTGTAACCTCCTCCAGCCCCTACACCGCTCCTTATCTCTGTAACATCCTCCAGTCCCTTCACCCCCTCCCTATCTCTATAACCCCCTCCAGCCCCTACACCCCTCCCTATCTCTGTAACCTCCTCCAGCCCCTACACCGCTCCTTATCTCTGTAACCTCCTCCAGCCCCTACACCCCTCCCTATCTCTGTCACCTCCTCCAGCCCCCTACATCCTCCCTATCTCTGTAACCTCCTCCAGCCCCCTATACCCCTCCCTATCTCTGTAACCCCCTCCAGCCCCTACACCCCTCCCTATCTCTGTAACCTCCTCCAGCCCCAACACCCCCTCCCTATCTCTGTAACCTCCTCCAGCCCCAACACCCCTCCCTATCTCTGTAACCTCCTCTAGCCCCAACACCCCCTCCCTATCTCTGTAACCTCCTCCAGCCCCAACACCCCTCCCTATCTCTGTAACCTCCTCCAGCCCCAACACCCCTCCCTATCTCTGTAACCTCCTCCAGCCCCTACACCCCCTCCCTATCTCTGTAACCTCCTCCAGCCCCCTACACCCCCTCCCTATCTCTGTAACCTCCTCCAGCCCCTACACCCCTCCCTATCTCTGTAACCTCCTCCAGCTCCTACACCCCCTCCCTATCTCTGTAACCTCCTCCAGCCCCTACACCCCTCCCTATCTCTGTAACCTCCTCCAGCCCCTTCACCCCCTCCCTATCTCTGTAACCTCCTCCAGCCCCTACACCCCCTCCCTATCTCTGTAACCTCCTCCAGCCTCCTACACCCCCTCCCTATCTCTGTAACCTCCTCCAGCCCCAACACCCCTCCCTATCTCTGTAACCTCCTCCAGCCCCTACACCCCCTCCCTATCTCTGTAACCTCCTCCAGCCCCTACACCCACTCCCTATCTCTGTAACCCCCTCCAGCCCCCTACACCCCCTCCCTATCTCTGTACCCTCCTACAGCCCCTACACCCCTGCCTATCTCTGTAACCTCCTCCAGCCCCTACACCCCCTCCCTATCTCTGTAACCTCCTCCAGCCCCTACACCCCCTCCCTATCTCTGTAACCTCCTCCAGCCCTTACACCCCCTCCCTATCTCTGTAACTTCCTCCAGCCCCTACACCCCTCCCTATCTCTGTAACCTCCTCCAGCCCCTACACCCCCTCCCTATCTCTGTAACCTCCTCCAGCCCCTACACCCCTCCCTATCTCTGTTACCTCCTCCAACCCCCTACACCACTCCCTATCTCTGTAACCTCCTCCAGACCCTACACTCCTCCCTATCTCTGTAAACTCCTCCAGCCCCTACACCCCCTCCCTATCTCTGTAAACTCCTCCAGCCGCCTACACCCCCTCCCTATCTCTGTAAACTCCTCCAGCCCCCTACACCCCCTCCCTATCTCTGTAACCTCCTCCAGCCCCTACACCTCCTCCCTATCTCTGTAACCTCCTCCAGCCGCCTACACCCCCTCCCTATCTCTGTAACCTCCTCCAGCCCCCTACACCCCTCCCTAGCTCTGTAACCCCCTCCAGCCCCTACACCCCTCCCTATCTCTGTAACCTCCTCCAGCCCCCTACACCCCCTCCCTATCTCTGTAACCCCCTCCAGCCCCCTACACCCCTCCCTATCTCCTGTAACCTCCTCCAGCCCCTACACCCCCTCCCTATCTCTGTAACCTCCTGCAGTCCCCTACACCCCTCCCGATCTCTGTAACCTTCTCCAGCCCCTACACCCCCTCCCTATCTCTGTAACCTCCTCCAGCCCCGACACCCCTCCCGATCTCTGTAACCTTCTCCAGCCCCTACACCCCCTCCCTATCTCTGTAACCTCCTCCAGCCCCTACACCCCTCCCTATCTCTGTTACCTCCTCCAACCCCCTACACCCCTCCCTATCTCTGTAACCTCCTCCAGCCCCCTACACCCCCTCCCTATCTCTGTAACCTCCTCCAGCCCCTGCACACCTGCCTATCTCTGTAACCTCCTCTGGCCCCCTACACCCCTCCCTATCTCTGTAACCTCCTCCAGCTCCTACACCCCTCCCTATCTCTGTTACCTCCTCCAGCCCCTACACCCTCCCTATCTCTGTAACCTCCTCCAGCCCCTACACCCCTCCCTATCTCTGTTACCTCCTCCAACCCCCTACACCCCTCCCTATCTCTGTAACCTCCTCCAGCCCCCTACACCCCCTCCCTATCTCTGCAACCTCCTCCAGCCCCTGCACACCTGCCTATCTCTGTAACCTCCTCTGGCCCCCTACACCCCTCCCTATCTCTGTAACCTCCTCCAGCTCCTACACCCCTCCCTATCTCTGTAACCTCCTCCAGCCCCCTACACCCCCTCCCTATCTCTGTAACCTCCTCCAGCCCCTACACCCCTCTCGATCTCTGTAACCTCCTCCAGCCCCTACACCCCCTCCCTATCTCTGTAACCTCCTCCAGCCCCTACACCCCTCCCTATCTCTGTTACCTCCTCCAACCCCCTACACCCCTCCCTATCTCTGTAACCTCCTCCAGCCCCCTACACCCCTCCCTATCTCTGTAACCTCCACCAGCCCCTACACCCCCTCCCTATCTCTGTAACCTCCTCCAGCCCCTACACCCCTCCCTATCTCTGTAACCTCCTCCAGCCCCTACACCCCTCCCTATCTCTGTTACCTCCTCCAACCCCCTACACCCCTCCCTATCTCTGTAACCTCCTCCAGACCCTACACCCCTCCCTATCTCTGTAACCTCATCCAGCCCCTACACCCCCTCCCTATCTCTGTAACCTCATCCAGACCCTACACCCCTCCCTATCTCTGTAACCTCCTCCTGCCCCGACACCCCCTCCCTATCTCTCTAACCTCCTCCAGCCCCTACTCACCTCCCTATCTCTCTAACCTCCTCCAGCCCCTACACCCGCTCACCATCTCTGTAACCTCCTCCAGCCCCCTACTCACCTCCCTATCTCTCTAACCTCCTCCAGCCCCTACACCCCCTCCCTATCTCTGTAACCTCCTCCAGCCCCTACACCCCCTCCCTATCTCTGTAACCTCCTCCAGCCCCTACACTCCCTCCCTATCTCTGTAACCTCCTCCAGCCCCTACACCCCCTCCCTATCTCTGTAACCTCCTCCAGCCCCTACACCCCCTCCCTATCTCTGTAACCTCCTCCAGCCCCCTACACCCTCTCCCTATCTCTGTAACCTCCTCCAGCCCCTACACCCCTCCCTATCTCTGTAACCTCCTCCAGCCCCCTACACCCGCTCACCATCTCTGTAACCTCCTCCAGCCCCTACTCCCCTCCCTACCTCAGTAACCTCCTCCAGCCCCAACACCCCTCCCTATCTCTGTAACCTCCTCCAGCCCCAACACCCCTCCCTATCTCTGTAACCTCCTCCAGCCCCTTCACCCCCTCCCTATCTCTGTAACCTCCTCCAGCCCCTACACCCCCTCCCTATCTCTGTAACCTCCTCCAGCCTCCTACACCCCCTCCCTATCTCTGTAACCTCCTCCAGCCCCAACACCCCTCCCTATCTCTGTAACCTCCTCCAGCCCCTACACCCCCTCCCTATCTCTGTAACCTCCTCCAGCCCCTACACCCACTCCCTATCTCTGTAACCCCCTCCAGCCCCCTACACCCCCTCCCTATCTCTGTACCCTCCTACAGCCCCTACACCCCTGCCTATCTCTGTAACCTCCTCCAGCCCCTACACCCCCTCCCTATCTCTGTAACCTCCTCCAGCCCCTACACCCCCTCCCTATCTCTGTAACCTCCTCCAGCCCTTACACCCCCTCCCTATCTCTGTAACTTCCTCCAGCCCCTACACCCCTCCCTATCTCTGTAACCTCCTCCAGCCCCTACACCCCCTCCCTATCTCTGTAACCTCCTCCAGCCCCTACACCCCTCCCTATCTCTGTTACCTCCTCCAACCCCCTACACCACTCCCTATCTCTGTAACCTCCTCCAGACCCTACACTCCTCCCTATCTCTGTAAACTCCTCCAGCCCCTACACCCCCTCCCTATCTCTGTAAACTCCTCCAGCCGCCTACACCCCCTCCCTATCTCTGTAAACTCCTCCAGCCCCCTACACCCCCTCCCTATCTCTGTAACCTCCTCCAGCCCCTACACCTCCTCCCTATCTCTGTAACCTCCTCCAGCCGCCTACACCCCCTCCCTATCTCTGTAACCTCCTCCAGCCCCCTACACCCCTCCCTAGCTCTGTAACCCCCTCCAGCCCCTACACCCCTCCCTATCTCTGTAACCTCCTCCAGCCCCCTACACCCCCTCCCTATCTCTGTAACCCCCTCCAGCCCCCTACACCCCTCCCTATCTCTGTAACCTCCTCCAGCCCCTACACCCCCTCCCTATCTCTGTAACCTCCTGCAGTCCCCTACACCCCTCCCGATCTCTGTAACCTTCTCCAGCCCCTACACCCCCTCCCTATCTCTGTAACCTCCTCCAGCCCCGACACCCCTCCCGATCTCTGTAACCTTCTCCAGCCCCTACACCCCCTCCCTATCTCTGTAACCTCCTCCAGCCCCTACACCCCTCCCTATCTCTGTTACCTCCTCCAACCCCCTACACCCCTCCCTATCTCTGTAACCTCCTCCAGCCCCCTACACCCCCTCCCTATCTCTGTAACCTCCTCCAGCCCCTGCACACCTGCCTATCTCTGTAACCTCCTCTGGCCCCCTACACCCCTCCCTATCTCTGTAACCTCCTCCAGCTCCTACACCCCTCCCTATCTCTGTTACCTCCTCCAGCCCCTACACCCCTCCCTATCTCTGTAACCTCCTCCAGCCCCTACACCCCTCCCTATCTCTGTTACCTCCTCCAACCCCCTACACCCCTCCCTATCTCTGTAACCTCCTCCAGCCCCCTACACCCCCTCCCTATCTCTGCAACCTCCTCCAGCCCCTGCACACCTGCCTATCTCTGTAACCTCCTCTGGCCCCCTACACCCCTCCCTATCTCTGTAACCTCCTCCAGCTCCTACACCCCTCCCTATCTCTGTAACCTCCTCCAGCCCCCTACACCCCCTCCCTATCTCTGTAACCTCCTCCAGCCCCTACACCCCTCTCGATCTCTGTAACCTCCTCCAGCCCCTACACCCCCTCCCTATCTCTGTAACCTCCTCCAGCCCCTACACCCCTCCCTATCTCTGTTACCTCCTCCAACCCCCTACACCCCTCCCTATCTCTGTAACCTCCTCCAGCCCCCTACACCCCTCCCTATCTCTGTAACCTCCACCAGCCCCTACACCCCCTCCCTATCTCTGTAACCTCCTCCAGCCCCTACACCCCTCCCTATCTCTGTTACCTCCTCCAACCCCCTACACCCCTCCCTATCTCTGTAACCTCCTCCAGACCCTACACCCCTCCCTATCTCTGTAACCTCATCCAGCCCCTACACCCCCTCCCTATCTCTGTAACCTCATCCAGACCCTACACCCCTCCCTATCTCTGTAACCTCCTCCTGCCCCGACACCCCCTCCCTATCTCTCTAACCTCCTCCAGCCCCTACTCACCTCCCTATCTCTCTAACCTCCTCCAGCCCCTACACCCGCTCACCATCTCTGTAACCTCCTCCAGCCCCTACTCCCCTCCCTACCTCAGTAACCTCCTCCAGCCCCTACACCCCTCCCTATCTCTGTAACCTCCTCCAGCTCCCTACACCCCCTCCCTATCTCTGTAACCTCCTCCAGCCCCCTACTCACCTCCCTATCTCTCTAACCTCCTCCAGCCCCTACACCCCCTCCCTATCTCTGTAACCTCCTCCAGCCCCCTACTCACCTCCCTATCTCTCTAACCTCCTCCAGCCCCTACACCCCCTCCCTATCTCTGTAACCTCCTCCAGCCCCTACACTCCCTCCCTATCTCTGTAACCTCCTCCAGCCCCTACACCCCCTCCCTATCTCTGTAACCTCCTCCAGCCCCTACACCCCCTCCCTATCTCTGTAACCTCCTCCAGCCCCCTACACCCTCTCCCTATCTCTGTAACCTCCTCCAGCCCCTACACCCCTCCCTATCTCTGTAACCTCCTCCAGCCCCCTACACCCGCTCACCATCTCTGTAACCTCCTCCAGCCCCTACTCCCCTCCCTACCTCAGTAACCTCCTCCAGCCCCTACTCCCCTCCCTATCTCTGTAACCTCCTCCAGCCCCTACACCTCTCCCTATCTCTGTAACCTCCTCCAGCCCCCTACACCCCCTCCCTATCTCTGTAACCTCCTCCAGCCCCTACACCCCTCTCGATCTCTGTAACCTCCTCCAGCCCCTACACCCCTCCCTCTGAGGGAGTGCCGCACTGTGGGAGGGTCATTGCTGAGGGAGGGTCAGTGCTGAGGGAGCGCCGCACTGTGGGAGGGTCAGTGCTGAGGGAGCGCCGCACTGTGGGAGGGTCAGTGCTGAGGGAGCGCCGCACTGTGGGAGGGACAGTGCTGAGGGAGCGCCGCACTGTGGGAGGGTCAGTGCTGAGGGAGCGCCGCACTGTGGGAGGGTCAGTGCTGAGGGAGCGCCGCACTGTGGGAGGGTCAGTGCTGAGGGAACGCCGCACTGTGGGAGGGTCAGTGCTGAGGGAGCACCGCACTGTGGGAGGGTCGGTGCTGAGGGAGCGCCGCACTGTGGGAGGGTCGGTGCTGAGGGAGCGCCGCACTGCGGGAGGGTCAGTGCTGAGGGAGCGCCGCACTGTGGGAGGGTCGGTGCTGAGGGAGCGCCGCACTGTGGGAGGGTCAGTGCTGAGGGAGCGCCGCACTGTGGGAGGGTCGGTGCTGAGGGAGCGCCGCACTGTGGGAGGGTCAGTGCTGAGGGAGCGCCGCACTGTGGGAGGGTCAGTGCTGAGGAAGCGCCGCACTGTGGGATGGTCGGTGCTGAGGGAGCGCCGCACTGTGGGAGGGTCAGTGCTGAGGGAGCGCCACACTGTGGGAGGGTCGGTGCTGAGGAAGCGCCGCACTGTGGGAGGGTCAGTGCTGAGGGAGCGCCGCACTGTGGGAGGGTCAGTGCTGAGGGAGCGCCGCACTGTGGGAGGGTCAGTGCTGAGGGAGCGCCGCACTGTGGGAGGGTCAGTGCTGAGGGAGCGCCGCACTGTGGGAGGGTCGGTGATGAGGGAGCGCCGCACTGTGGGAGGGTCAGTGCTGAGGGAGCGCCGCACTGTGGGAGGGTCAGTGCTGAGGGAGCGCCGCACTGTGGGAGGTCAGTTCTGAGGGAGCGCCGCACTGTGGGAGGGTCGGTGCTGAGGGAGCGCCGCACTGTGGGAGGGTCAGTGCTGTGAGATGCCGAGAGAGACAGGGAGGGGGAGACAGAGTGAGGCATTTGGATCCATTTCCCCTCTGATCTACCCGCCTTCCTTTTCACGAATCCCAGGCAGAGTTCCACATGTTCCATTCGACAGATCGACGATTGTCACCACAGGTTACATAAACACGACTGAGTTTGAGAAATGTTCTGGAATATCCCAGTATTGTTCCCGGGAGCAGGTTCCTGCAAAACACTCCGAGACAGGAAAATAACAGAAATACAGATCTGGAACTGAGAGAGAGAGAGAGACAGAGAGAGAGAGACAGAGAGAGAGAGAGAGACAGAGAGAGAGAGAGAGACAGAGAGAGACAGAGAGACAGAGAGAGAGACAGAGAGAGAGAGAGACAGAGAGAGAGAGAGAGAGACAGAGAGAGAGAGAGACAGAGCGAGAGAGAGAGTGTGAGAAACACAGAGAGAGAGAGAGAGAGAGACAGAGAGAGAGAGAGACAGAGAGAGAGAGACAGAGAGAGAGACAGAGAGAGAGAGACAGAGAGAGAGAGACAGAGAGAGAGAGAGACAGAGAGAGACACACAGAGAGCGAGAGACAGAGCGAGACAGAGGGACAGAGAGCGAGAGAGAGAAACAGAGGGAGAGACAGAGAGAGACAGAGGTGGAGAGACAGAGAGGCAGAGGGACAGAGAGAGAGAGACAGAGAGAGAGAGACAGAAAGAGAGAGAGAGACAGAGAGTGACAAAGAGAGTGGCAGAGAGAGAGAGAGAGACAGAAAGACACAGAGAGACAGAGTGAGACAGAGAGAGAGAGATAGAGAGAGACAGAGAGAGAGACAGAGAGAGACGGAGAGAGAGAGAGACAGAGAGACAGGCAACACTCCGTCAGCACGGGCCATCCCTATCTCTGTAACCTCCTCGAGCCCCTACACCCCTCCCTATCTCTGTAACCTCCTCCAGCCCCTACACCCCCTCCCTATCACTGTAACCTCCTCCAGCCCCCTATACCCCCTCCCTATCTCTGTAACCTCCTCCAGCCCCTACACCCCTCCCTATCTCTGTAACCTCCTCCAGCCCCAACACCCCTTCCCATCTCTGTAACCTCCTCCAGCCCTCTACACCCCTCCCTATCTCTGTAACCTCCTCCAGCCCCAACACCCCTTCCCATCTCTGTAACCTCCTCCAGCCCTCTACACCCCCTCCCTATCTCTGTAACCTCCTCCAGCCCCAACACCCCTTCCCATCTCTGTAACCTCCTCCAGCCCTCTACACCCCTCCCTATCTCTGTAACCTCCTCCAGCCCCAACACCCCTTCCCATCTCTGTAACCTCCTCCAGCCCTCTACACCCCCTCCCTATCTCTGTAACCTCCTCCAGCCCCAACACCCCTTCCCATCTCTGTAACCTCCTCCAGCCCTCTACACCCCTCCCTATCTCTGTAACCTCCTCCAGCCCCAACACCCCTTCCCATCTCTGTAACCTCCTCCAGCCCTCTACACCCCCTCCCTATCTCTGTAACCTCCTCCAGCCCCTACACCCCTCCCTATCTCTGTAACCTCCTCCAGCCCATACACCCCTTCCCATCTCTGTAACCTCCTCCAGCCCCCTACACCCCTCCCTATCTCTGTAACCTCCTCCAGCCCCCTACACCCCCTCCCGATCTCTGTAACCTCCTCCAGCCCCTACACCCCTCCCTATCTCTGTAACCTCCTCCAGCCCCCTCCACCCCTCCCTATCTCTGTAACCTCCTGCACGCCTCCCTATCTCTGTAACCTCCTCCAGCCCCTACACCCCCTCCCTATCTCTGTAACCTCCTCCAGCCCTGCACCCCTCCCTATCTCTGTAACCTCCTCCAGCCCCTACACCCCCTCCCTATCTCTGTAACCTCCTCCAGCCCCTACACCCCTCCCTATCTCTGTAACCTCCTCCAGCCCTGCACCCCTCCCTATCTCTGTAACCTCCTCCAGCCCTCTACACCCCTTCCCATCTCTGTAACCTCCTCCAGCCCCTACACCCCCTCCCTATCTCTGTAACCTCCTCCAGCCCCTACACCCCTTCCCATCTCTGTAACCTCCTCCAGCCCCCTACACCCCTCCCTATCTCTGTAACCTCCTCCAGCCCCCTACACCCCCTCCCTATCTCTGTAACCTCCTCCAGCCCCTACACCCCTCCCTATCTCTGTAACCTCCTCCAGCCCCCTACACCCCTCCCTATCTCGGTAACCTCCTCCAGCCCCCTACACGCCCTCCCTATCTCTGTAACCTCCTCCAGCCCCCTACACCCCTCCCTATCTCTGTAACCTCCTCCAGCCCCCTACACCCCTCCCTATCTATGTAACCTCCTCCAGCCCTGCACCCCTCCCTATCTCTGTAACCTCCTCCAGCCCCTACACCCCCTCCCTATCTCTGTAACCTCCTCCAGCCCTGCACCCCTCCCTATCTCTGTAACCTCCTCCAGCCCCTACACCCCCTCCCTTTCTCTGTAACCTCCTCCAGCCCCTACACCCCCTCCCTATCTCTGTAACCTCCTCCAGCCCTGCACCCCTGCCTATCTCTGTAACCCCCTCCAGCCCCTACACCCCCTCCCTATCTCTGTAACCTCCTCCAGCCCTGCACCCCTCCCTATCTCTGTAACCCCCTCCAGCCCCCTACACCCCTCCCTAACTCTGTAACCTCCTCCAGCCCCTACACCCCCCCCTATCTCTGTAACCTCCTCCAGCCCTGCACCCCTCCCTATCTCGGTAACCTCCTCCAGCCCCTACACCCCCTCCCTATCTCTGTAACCTCCTCCAGCCCTGCACCCCTCCCTATCTCTGTAACCCCCTCCAGCCCCTACACCCCCTCCCTATCTCTGTAACCTCCTCCAGCCCTGCACCCCTCCCTATCTCTGTAACCTCCTCCAGCCCCTACACCCCCTCCCTATCTCTGTAACCTCCTCCAGCCCCTACACCCCCTCCCTATCTCTGTAACCTCCTCCAGCCCTGCACCCCTCCCTATCTCTGTAACCCCCTCCAGCCCCTACACCCCTCCCTATCTCTGTAACCCCCTCCAGCCCCTACACCCCTCTCTATCTCTGTAACCTCCTCCAGCCCCCTACACCCCTCCCCATCTCTGTAACCTCCTCCAGCCCCTACACCCCCTCCCTATCTCTGTAACCTCCTCCAGCCCTGCACCCCTCCCTATCTCTGTAACCCCCTCCAGCCCCTACACCCCCTCCCTATCTCTGTAACCTCCTCCAGCCCTGCACCCCTCCCTATCTCTGTAACCTCCTCCAGCCCCTACACCCCCTCCCTATCTCTGTAACCTCCTCCAGCCCCTACACCCCCTCCCTATCTCTGTAACCTCCTCCAGCCCTGCACCCCTCCCTATCTCTGTAACCCCCTCCAGCCCCTACACCACTCCCTATCTCTGTAACCCCTTCCAGCCCCTACACCCCTCTCTATCTCTGTAACCTCCTCCAGCCCCCTACACCCCCTCCCTATCTCTGTAACCCCCTCCAGCCCCTACACCCCTCTCTATCTCTGTAACCTCCTCCAGCCCCCTACACCCCTCCCCATCTCTGTAACCTCCTCCAGCCCCTACACCCCTCCCTATCTCTGTAACCTCCTCCAGCCCCCTACACCCCGTCCCTATCTCTGTAACCTCCTCCAGCCCCTACACCCCTCTCTATCTCTGTAACCTCCTCCAGCCCCCTACACCCCTCCCTATCTCTGTAACCTCCTCCAGCCCCTACACCCCCTCCCTATCGCTGTAACCCACTCCAGCCCCTACACCCCCTCCCTATCTCTGTAACCCACTCCAGCCCCTACACCCCCTCCCTATCTCTGTAACCTCCTCCAGCCCTGCACCCCTCCCTATCTCTGTAACCTCCTCCAGCCCCTAAACCCCCTCCCTATCTCTGTAACCTCCTCCAGACCCTACACCCCCTCCCTATCTCTGTAACCTCCTCCAACCCTGCACCCCTCCCTATCTCTGTAACCCCCTCCAGCCCCTACACCCCCTCCCTATCTCTGTAACCTCCTCCAGCCCTGCACCCCTCCCTATCTCTGTAACCCCCTCCAGCCCCTACACCCCTCTCTATCTCTGTAACCTCCTCCAGCCCCCTACACCCCTCCCCATCTCTGTAACCTCCTCCAGCCCCTACACCCCTCCCTATCTCTGTAACCTCCTCCAGCCCCCTACACCCCGTCCCTATCTCTGTAACCTCCTCCAGCCCCCTACACCCCCTCCCTATCTCTGTAACCTCCTCCAGCCCCCGACACCCCCTCCCTATCTCTGTAACCCCCTCCAGCCCCCTACACCCCCTCCCTATCTCTGTAACCTCCTCCAGCCCCCTACACCCCCTCCCTATCTTTGTAACCTACCAGCCCCCTACACCCCCTCCCTATCTCTGTAACCTCCTCCAGCCCCCTACACCCCCTCCCTATCTCTGTAACCTCCTCCAGCCCCCTACACCCCCTCCCTATCTCTGTAACCTCCTCCAGCCCCTACACCCCTCTCTATCTCTGTAACCTCCTCCAGCCCCTACACCCCCTCCCTATCTCTGTAACCCACTCCAGCCCCTACACCCCCTCCCTATCTCTGTAACCCACTCCAGCCCCTACACCCCCTCCCTATCTCTGTAACCTCCTCCAGCCCTGCACCCCTCCCTATCTCTGTAACCCCCTGCAGCCCCTACACCCCTCCCTATCTCTGTAACCTCCTCCAGCCCTGCACCCCTCCCTATCTCTGTAACCCCCTCCAGCCCCTACACCCCTCCCTATCTCTGTAACCTCCTCCAGCCCCCTACACCCCCTCCCTATCTCTGTAACCTCCTCCAGCCCCTACACCCCCTCCCTATCTCTGTAACCTCCTCCAGCCCCCTAGACCCCTCCCTATCTCTGTAACCTCCTCCAGCCCTCTACGCCCCCTCCCTATCTCTCTAACCTCCTCCAGCCCCCTACACCCCCTCCCTATCTCTGTAACCTCCTCCAGCCCCCTAGACCCCTCCCTATCTCTGTAACCTCCTCCAGCCCCCTACACCCCCTCCCTATCTCTGTAACCTCCTCCAGCCCCCTAGACCCCTCCCTATCTCTGTAACCTCCTCCAGCCCCCTACACCCCTCCCTATCTCTGTAAACTCCTCCAGCCCCCTACAGCCCCTCCCTATCTCTGTAACCTCCTCCAGCCCCCTAGACCCCTCCCTATCTCTGTAACCTCCTCCAGCCCCCTACACCCCTCCCTATCTCTGTAACCTCCTCCAGCCCCCTACACCCCCTCCCTATCTCTGTAACCTCCTCCAGCCCCCTACACCCCTCCCTATCTCTGTAACCTCCTCCAGCCACTACACCCCCTCCCTATCTCTGTAACCTCCTCCAGCCCCCTACACCCCCTCCCTATCTCTGTAACCTCCCCCAGCCCCCTACACCCCCTCCCTATCTCTGTAACCTCCTCCAGCCACTACACCCCCTCCCTATCTCTGTAACCTCCTCCAGCCCCCTACACCCCCTCCCTATCTCTGTAACCTCCCCCAGCCCCCTACACCCCCTCCCTATCTCTGTAACCTCCTCCAGCCACTACACCCCCTCCCTATCTCTGTAACCTCCTCCAGCCCCCTACACCCCCTCCCTATCTCTGTAACCCCCTCCAGCCCCCTACACCCCTCCCTATCTCTGTAACCTCCTCCAGCCCCCTACACCCCCTCCCTATCTCTGTAACCTCCTCCAGCCCCCTACACCCCTCCCTATCTCTGTAACCTCCTCCAGCCCCCTACACCCCTCCCTATCCCTGTAACCCCCTCCAGCCCCCTACCCCCCCTCCCTATCTCTGTAACCTCCTCCAGCCCCCTACACCCCTCCCTATCTCTGTAACCTCCTCCAGCCCCCTACACCCCTCCCTATCTCTGTAACCTCCTCCAGCCCCCTACACCCCTCCCTATCCCTGTAACCCCCTCCAGCCCCTACACCCCTCCCTATCTCTGTAACCTCCTCCAGCCCCCTACACCCCTCCCTATCTCTGTAACCTCCTCCAGCCCCTACACCCCCTCCCTATCTCTGTAACCTCCTCCAGCCACTACACCCCCTCCCTATCTCTGTAACCTCCTCCAGCCCCCTACACCCCTCCCTATCTCTGTAACCTCCTCCAGCCCCCTACACCCCTCCCTATCTCTGTAACCTCCTCCAGCCCCCTACACCCCCTCCCTATCTCTGTAACCTCCTCCAGCCCCCTTCACCCCCTCCCTATCTCTGTAACCTCCTCCAGCCCCTACACCCCCTCCCTATCTCTGTAACCTCCTCCAGCCCCCTACACCCCCTCCCTATCTCTGTAACCTCCTCCAGCCCCCTTCACCCCCTCCCTATCTCTGTAACCTCCTCCAGCCCCTACACCCCCTCCCTATCTCTGTAACCTGCTCCAGCCCCTACACCCCCTCCCTATCTCTGTAACCTCCTCCAGCCCCCTACACCCCCTCCCTATCTCTGTAACCTCCTCCAGCCACTACACCCCCTCCCTATCTCTGTAACCTCCTCCAGCCCCCTACACCCCCTCCCTATCTCTGTAACCTCTTCCAGCCCCTACACCCCTCCCTATCTCTGTAACCTCCTCCAGCCCCCAACACCCCCTCCCTATCTCTGTAACCCCCTCCAGCCCCCTACACCCCCTCCCTATCTCTGTAACCTCCTCCAGCCACTACACCCTCTCCCTATCTCTGTAACCTCCTCCAGCCCCCTACACCCCTCCCTATCTCTGTAACCTCCTCCAGCCCCCTACACCCCTCCCTATCTCTGTAACCTCCTCCAGCCACTACACCCCCTCCCTATCTCTGTAACCTCCTCCAGCCCCTACACACCCTCCCTATCTCTGTAACCTCCTCCAGCCCCCTACACCCCCTCCCTATCTCTGTAACCTCCTCCAGCCCCTACACCCCCTCCCTATCTCTGTAACCTCCTCCAGCTCCCCTACACCCCCTCCCTATCTCTGTAACCTCCTCCAGCCCCCTACACCCCCTCCCTATCTCTGTAACCTCCTCCAGCCACTACACCCCCTCCCTATCTCTGTAACCTCCTCCAGCCCCTACACACCCTCCCTATCTCTGTAACCTCCTCCAGCCCCCTACACCCCCTCCCTATCTCTGTAACCTCCTCCAGCCCCTACACCCCCTCCCTATCTCTGTAACCTCCTCCAGCTCCCCTACACCCCCTCCCTATCTCTGTAACCTCCTCCAGCCACTACACCCCCTCCCTATCTCTGTAACCTCCTCCAGCCCCCTACACCCCTCCCTATCTCTGTAACCTCCTCCAGCCCCCTACACCCCTCCCTATCTCTGTAACCTCCTCCAGCCCCCTACACCCCCTCCCTATCTCTGTAACCTCCTCCAGCCCCCTTCACCCCCTCCCTATCTCTGTAACCTCCTCCAGCCCCTACACCCCCTCCCTATCTCTGTAACCTCCTCCAGCCCCCTACACCCCCTCCCTATCTCTGTAACCTCCTCCAGCCCCCTTCACCCCCTCCCTATCTCTGTAACCCCCTCCAGCCCCCTACACCCCTCCCTATCTCTGTAACCTCCTCCAGCCCCCTACACCCCCTCCCTATCTCTGTAACCTCCTCCAGCCCCCTACACCCCTCCCTATCTCTGTAACCTCCTCCAGCCCCCTACACCCCTCCCTATCCCTGTAACCCCCTCCAGCCCCCTACCCCCCCTCCCTATCTCTGTAACCTCCTCCAGCCCCCTACACCCCTCCCTATCTCTGTAACCTCCTCCAGCCCCCTACACCCCTCCCTATCTCTGTAACCTCCTCCAGCCCCCTACACCCCTCCCTATCCCTGTAACCCCCTCCAGCCCCTACACCCCTCCCTATCTCTGTAACCTCCTCCAGCCCCCTACACCCCTCCCTATCTCTGTAACCTCCTCCAGCCCCTACACCCCCTCCCTATCTCTGTAACCTCCTCCAGCCACTACACCCCCTCCCTATCTCTGTAACCTCCTCCAGCCCCCTACACCCCTCCCTATCTCTGTAACCTCCTCCAGCCCCCTACACCCCTCCCTATCTCTGTAACCTCCTCCAGCCCCCTACACCCCCTCCCTATCTCTGTAACCTCCTCCAGCCCCCTTCACCCCCTCCCTATCTCTGTAACCTCCTCCAGCCCCTACACCCCCTCCCTATCTCTGTAACCTCCTCCAGCCCCCTACACCCCCTCCCTATCTCTGTAACCTCCTCCAGCCCCCTTCACCCCCTCCCTATCTCTGTAACCTCCTCCAGCCCCTACACCCCCTCCCTATCTCTGTAACCTGCTCCAGCCCCTACACCCCCTCCCTATCTCTGTAACCTCCTCCAGCCACCTACACCCCCTCCCTATCTCTGTAACCTCCTCCAGCCACTACACCCCCTCCCTATCTCTGTAACCTCCTCCAGCCCCCTACACCCCCTCCCTATCTCTGTAACCTCTTCCAGCCCCTACACCCCTCCCTATCTCTGTAACCTCCTCCAGCCCCCAACACCCCCTCCCTATCTCTGTAACCCCCTCCAGCCCCCTACACCCCCTCCCTATCTCTGTAACCTCCTCCAGCCACTACACCCTCTCCCTATCTCTGTAACCTCCTCCAGCCCCCTACACCCCTCCCTATCTCTGTAACCTCCTCCAGCCCCCTACACCCCTCCCTATCTCTGTAACCTCCTCCAGCCACTACACCCCCTCCCTATCTCTGTAACCTCCTCCAGCCCCTACACACCCTCCCTATCTCTGTAACCTCCTCCAGCCCCCTACACCCCCTCCCTATCTCTGTAACCTCCTCCAGCCCCTACACCCCCTCCCTATCTCTGTAACCTCCTCCAGCTCCCCTACACCCCCTCCCTATCTCTGTAACCTCCTCCAGCCCCCTACACCCCCTCCCTATCTCTGTAACCTCCTCCAGCCACAACACCCCCTCCCTATCTCTGTAACCTCCTCCAGCCCCTACACACCCTCCCTATCTCTGTAACCTCCTCCAGCCCCCTACACCCCCTCCCTATCTCTGTAACCTCCTCCAGCCCCTACACCCCCTCCCTATCTCTGTAACCTCCTCCAGCTCCCCTACACCCCCTCCCTATCTCTGTAACCTCCTCCAGCCCCCTACACCCCCTCCCTATCTCTGTAACCTCCTCCAGCCCCTACACCCCTCCCTATCTCTGTAACCTCCTCCAGCCCCTACACCCCCTCCCTATCTCTGTAACCTCCTCCAGCTCCCCTACACCCCCTCCCTATCTCTGTAACCTCCTCCAGCCCACTACACCCCCTCCCTATCTCTGTAACCTCCTCCAGCCCCCTACACCCCTCCCTATCTCTGTAACCTCCTCCAGCCCCCTACACCCCTCCCTATCTCTGTAACCTCCTCCAGCCCCCTACACCCCCTCCCTATCTCTGTAACCTCCTCCAGCCCCCTTCACCCCCTCCCTATCTCTGTAACCTCCTCCAGCCCCTACACCCCCTCCCTATCTCTGTAACCTCCTCCAGCCCCCTACACCCCCTCCCTATCTCTGTAACCTCCTCCAGCCCCCTTCACCCCCTCCCTATCTCTGTAACCCCCTCCAGCCCCCTACACCCCTCCCTATCTCTGTAACCTCCTCCAGCCCCCTACACCCCCTCCCTATCTCTGTAACCTCCTCCAGCCCCCTACACCCCTCCCTATCTCTGTAACCTCCTCCAGCCCCCTACACCCCTCCCTATCCCTGTAACCCCCTCCAGCCCCCTACCCCCCCTCCCTATCTCTGTAACCTCCTCCAGCCCCCTACACCCCTCCCTATCTCTGTAACCTCCTCCAGCCCCCTACACCCCTCCCTATCTCTGTAACCTCCTCCAGCCCCCTACACCCCTCCCTATCCCTGTAACCCCCTCCAGCCCCTACACCCCTCCCTATCTCTGTAACCTCCTCCAGCCCCCTACACCCCTCCCTATCTCTGTAACCTCCTCCAGCCCCTACACCCCCTCCCTATCTCTGTAACCTCCTCCAGCCACTACACCCCCTCCCTATCTCTGTAACCTCCTCCAGCCCCCTACACCCCTCCCTATCTCTGTAACCTCCTCCAGCCCCCTACACCCCTCCCTATCTCTGTAACCTCCTCCAGCCCCCTACACCCCCTCCCTATCTCTGTAACCTCCTCCAGCCCCCTTCACCCCCTCCCTATCTCTGTAACCTCCTCCAGCCCCTACACCCCCTCCCTATCTCTGTAACCTCCTCCAGCCCCCTACACCCCCTCCCTATCTCTGTAACCTCCTCCAGCCCCCTTCACCCCCTCCCTATCTCTGTAACCTCCTCCAGCCCCTACACCCCCTCCCTATCTCTGTAACCTGCTCCAGCCCCTACACCCCCTCCCTATCTCTGTAACCTCCTCCAGCCACCTACACCCCCTCCCTATCTCTGTAACCTCCTCCAGCCACTACACCCCCTCCCTATCTCTGTAACCTCCTCCAGCCCCCTACACCCCCTCCCTATCTCTGTAACCTCTTCCAGCCCCTACACCCCTCCCTATCTCTGTAACCTCCTCCAGCCTCCCCCACACCCCCTCCCTATCTTCTGTAACCCCCCTCCAGCCCCCTACACCCCCTCCCTATCTCTGTAACCTCCTCCAGCCACTACACCCTCTCCCTATCTCTGTAACCTCCTCCAGCCCCCTACACCCCTCCCTATCTCTGTAACCTCCTCCAGCCCCCTACACCCCTCCCTATCTCTGTAACCTCCTCCAGCCCCTACACCCCCTCCCTATCTCTGTAACCTCCTCCAGCCCCTACACACCCTCCCTATCTCTGTAACCTCCTCCAGCCCCCTACACCCCCTCCCTATCTCTGTAACCTCCTCCAGCCCCTACACCCCCTCCCTATCTCTGTAACCTCCTCCAGCTCCCCTACACCCCCTCCCTATCTCTGTAACCTCCTCCAGCCCCCTACACCCCCTCCCTATCTCTGTAACCTCCTCCAGCCCCTACACCCCCTCCCTATCTCTGTAACCTCCTCCAGCCCCCTACACCCCTCCCTATCTCTGTAACCTCCTCCAGCCCCCTACACCCCCTCCCTATCTCTGTAACCTCCTCCAGCCCCTACACCCCCTCCCTATCTCTGTAACCTCCTCCAGCCCCCTACACCCCCTCCCCTATCTCTGTAACCTCCTCCAGCCCCCTACACCCCCTCCCTATCTCTGTAACCTCCTCCAGCCCCCTACACCCCCTCCCTATCTCTGTAACCTCCTCCAGCCCCCTACACCCCTCCCTATCTCTGTAACCTCCTCCAGCCCCCTACACCCCTCCCTATCTCTGTAACCTCCTCCAGCCCCCTACACCCCCTCCCTATCTCTGTAACCTCCTCCAGCCCCCTACACCCCCTCCCTATCTCTGTAACCTCCTCCAGCCCCCTACACCCCTCCCTATCTCTGTAACCTCCTCCAGCCCCTACACCCCTCCCTATCTCTGTAACCTCCTCCAGCCCCCTACACCCCTCCCTATCTCTGTAACCTCCTCCAGCCCCTACACCCCTCCCTATCTCTGTAACCTCCTCCAGCCCCTACACCCCCTCCCTATCTCTGTAACCTCCTCCAGCCCCTACACCCCCTCCCTATCTCTGTAACCTCCTCCAGCCCCTACACCCCCTCCCTATCTCTGTAACCTCCTCCAGCCCCCTACACCCCTCCCTATCTCTGTAACCTCCTCCAGCCCCCTACACCCCCTCCCTATCTCTGTAACCTCCTCCAGCCCCTACACCCCCTCCCTATCTCTGTAACCTCCTCCAGCCCCCTACACCCCCTCCCTATCTCTGTAACCTCCTCCAGCCCCTACACCCCCTCCCTATCTCTGTAACCTCCTCCAGCCCCTACACCCCCTCCCTATCTCTGTAACCTCCCTCCAGCCCCTTCACCCCCTCCCTATCTCTGTAACCTCCTCCAGCCCCCTACACCCCCTCCCTATCTCTGTAACCTCCTCCAGCCCCTACACCCCCTCCCTATCTCTGTAACCTCCTCCAGCCCCCTACACCCCCTCCCTATCTCTGTAACCTCTTTTACTTCCAGCCACTTCACCCCCCTCCCTATCTCTGTAACCTCCTCCAGCCCCTACACCCCCTCCCTATCTCTGTACCTCCTCCTCATTCACCCCCTCCCTATCTCTGTTACATCATCCAGCCCCACTTCACCAACTCCCTATCTCTGTAACCTCCTTCCAGCCCCTACACCCCTCCCTATCTCTGTAACCTGCTCCCAGCCCTACACCCCCTCCCTATCTCTGTAACCTCCCTCCAGCCCCCTCTCACCCCCTCCCTATCTCTGTACCCTCCTCCAGCCACTACCACCCCCTCCCTATCTCTGTAACCCTCCTCCAGCCCCCTACACCCCCTCCCTATCTCTGTAACCTCTT
>NW_027593441.1:0-32378 GCF_964213995.1 Mustelus asterias
GGAGATTCTTGTCTTGCCAGCTTGAATCTGGTTTGTCCCTCGTGTGGGGACTCTGATTGGACTTCATACTTTTGTTTGATTCTGAATAAAGAATCAAAAGGTACAAACAATGTGGAAGAGAGAATGTGCGGGGTGTGTGGGGTCCTTGATTATGCCAGCTGCTTTTCCGAGGCAGCAGGAAGTGTGGACAGAGTCAATGGATGGGAGGCTGGTTTGCATGATGGACTGAGCTTTGTTCACGACCCTTTGTAGTTTCTTGCAGTCTTGGACAGAGCAGGAGACAGACCAAACTGTGACACAAGCAGAAAGAATGCTTTCTTGGTGCATCTGTAAAAATTGTGTGAGTCGTAGCAAACAGCACTATTCAGCGGGCAGCGTTGTAGCGGGCAGCGGAGTGAGCAGGGAGTAGAGTGAGAGCTGAAGGGCTTCGGCCAGAACAGGCAAAATCGAGAGGATTTATTCTTGTTTTCCCCCAGAGTGAAAAAAAAATGCCAGGCAAGATGTTGGAATGCTCCTCCTGCAGGATGTGGGAGATCAGGGAGACCTCCGGTGTCCCTGACAACAACACCTGCAAAAGATGGATCCAGCTACAGCTGCTGGCAAAGCGTGTCAGGGAACTGGAGCAGGAGCTTGATGACCTCCATCTAATTCGGGAGAATGAGGAGTTTATAGACAGGAGCTTTAGGGAGATAGTTACACCGAAGCAACAGAGCACAGGAAATTGGGTTACTGTAAGGAGAGGAAATGGAAATGTGAAAGGACAGACAGAGCAGGGTTCCCCTGTGGCCATACCCCTCCACAACAGGTATACTGAATTGGATACTGTTGTGGGAGATGCTTTACCTGGGACAAGCTGCGACAGCCGGAACTCTGATACTGAGTCTGGTTCGACAGCGCAAGAGTGGGATGAAGAAGAGGAGAGCACGTTTCCTCCCACAGTCTGAAAGACGTGCTGGTTAGGGTGCATTGGCCGTGCTAAATTCTCCCTCAGTGTAACCCGAACAGGCGCCGGAGTGTTGAGACTAGGGGATTCTCACAGTAACTTCATTGCAGTGTTAATATCAGCCTCCTTTTGACACTAATAAACAAACTTTAATTTGATTTAAACGTCCTTAATGTCTCTTCTCTCAAGCACTGGAGTTTTAATTTGAGTGCTGAATTAATCACAGATTCATAGAATCCCTGCAGTGCAGGAGGAGGCCATTCAGCCCATTGAGCCTGTACTAACAACACTCCCACCCAGACTTGATCTCTGAAACCCTTGTAAACCTCCTGCTGGAGCCCTGACACGAAGGGGCCATTTCGCTCGGCCAGTCCTTCTAACGTGCACATCTTTGGAGTGTGGGAGGAAACCGGAGCACCCGGACGAAACCCACACCGACACGGGGAGAACGTACAAACTCCCACAGACAGTGACCCGAGGCTGGAATTGAACCCGGGTCCCTGGAGCTGTGAGGCAGCAGTGCTAACCACTGTGTCACCGTGCCGCCCACGCTACTTGTGACATTAATGAACAAACGTTAAACTGATGCGGAATTGAACCTTTCTTGGATATTTCTCTTATTCATTCACAAGCAGTGAATCAGGGGAGGATGACAAAGATTATTTTCTAACTGCACGGCACTGGATCTGAAGCCTCGATCTAAAAGAATCAACAAGTTGTTCTGCGTCCTTGGATGTTTATGCCAAAAAATAAATATTTGCCATAATTCAATTGCGAGCCTTCTGCTGTGAATGACACAGATTTGCTTTAATATTATTTGAAAATAATCACTTTGAAATCATCATTTGTCTCAATAGTTGATTTATTCAGGGCACTCACATCATTATTACCGTCAATCTGGACATTTCATTCAGCAAGAATGCTTTCATGATTCATAAATATTACCCAGTGTTGATCCATTCATTCAAAATCATACAATCATCGACTCATAGGATCCCCACAGTGCAGAAGGAGGCCGTTCAGTCCATCGAACCTACACCAACGGCAACCCCACCCAGGCCCTATCCCCGCAACCCCACATATTTACCCCGCTAATCCCCCGGAATGAAGGGTCATGAACAAAGCCCAATCCATCAGACAAACCAGCCTCCCATCCATTGACTCTGTCTACACTGCCCGCTGCCTCGGCAAAGCAGCCAGCATAATTAAGGACCCCACGTACCCCGGACATTCTCTCTTTCACCTGCTTCCATCGGGAAAAGGACAACGTCTGAGGACTCGCACCAACCAACTCAAGAACAGCTTCTTCCCTGCTGCCATCAGACTTTTGAATGGACCTACCTCATATTAAATTGATCTTTCTCTCCACCCGAGCTATGACTGTAACACTACATTCTGCATCCTCTCCTTTCCTTCTCTCTGAACCGGACGCTTTGTCTGTAAAGTGTGCAACAAACAATATTTTTCACTGACTACTAATACATGTGACAATAATAAATCAAATCAATCCACTTCATTGTTTGACCTGTGACAAAGTGACCTATTGGAGACATTCACAAAGAATGGTCTTCTGTTTAAAATTCTGCTCCTTTGCATTTACATGATTCAAAATAATAAAATATCAAATTATAAACATTGCCTCTGTGGTGAGGATCTGGAGAAGTTGCTGTAAAGACATGGAGTTAAGTTATAAATGTTCTTTGATAAATTACATATAAATAGCACGATTTGTACCCAGTGGGAGCTGTGCTGCTCAGTCCTGAGACATTGCAGATCGCGTATCTATGAAAGTTAGTCACAGAGTCATCGAGGTTTACAGCATGGAAACAGGCCCCCAACGTACCACTCTTTTTTTTTAACCACGTAGGTTGTCCCAATTGTCCGCATTTGGCCCATATCCCTCTGTACCCATCTTACCCATGTAACTGTCTAAATGCTTTGTATCAGACAAAATTGTACCCACCTCTGCTATTGCCTCTGGCAGCTTGTTCCAGGCACTCATTACCCTCGTGTGAAAAATTTGCCCCCCTCTGGATCCTTCTGTATCTCTCCCATCTCACCTTAAACCTGTACCTCTTGTTTTAGACTCCCCTCCCTTTGGGAAAAGATGTTGACTATCTCGCCGATACAAGACCCAGGGGGCGATTCTCCCAACAAAGTTCTAAGTGCTGAATTGGCTGGAAAACTGGTGTAAATCACGCTGGGTTTTTTTTCCGTAGGAGTGCAGACTCGAATCTCCCACAATCTGTGCAACGCAGAGGCCACAATAGTGAATATCATTAAAAGATCGGGGGGCGGGGCCTATTCAGGCCGGAGTTTGACAGTTCCTGAACTCTGTGCATGTGCAGTAGCCTCGATCTGTCAGCCTGCAGTTTGCCAGACAGCTCGATCGCTGGCCAGCCCATTGGCGATGACCAGCGTCTGTGTGATTCCCCCCATTGGTTATGAGCTGGGTATGTGTGATTCCCCCCATTGGTGATGAGCTGGATCTGTATGATTCCCGCATTGGTGATGAGCTGGGTCTGTGTGATTCCCCCCATTGGTGATGAGCTGGATGTGTGTGATTCCCCCCATTGGTGATCAGCTGGGTCTGTGTGATTCCCCCCATTGGTGATGAGCTGAGTCTGTGTGATTCCCCCATTGGTGATGAGCTGAGTCTGTGTGATTCCCCCATTGGTGATGAGCTGGGTCTGTGCGATTCCCCCCATTGGTGATGACCTGGGTCTGTGTGATGCCCTCATTGCTGATGAGCTGGATCTGTGTGATTCCCCCATTGGTGGTGGGCTGAGTCTGAGTGATTCCCCCATTGGTGATGAGCTGAGTCTGTGTGATTCCCGCATTGATGATGAGCGGAGTCTGTGTGATTCCCGCGTTGGTGATGCGCTGAGTCTGTGTGATTCCCGCATTGGTGATGAGCTGGGTCTGTGTGATTCCCCCCATTGGTGATGAGCTGGATGTGTGTGATTCCCCCCATTGGTGATCAGCTGGGTCTGTGTGATTCCCCCCATTGGTGATGAGCTGAGTCTGTGTGATTCCCCCATTGGTGATGAGCTGAGTCTGTGTGATTCCCCCATTGGTGATGAGCTGGGTCTGTGCGATTCCCCCCATTGGTGATGACCTGGGTCTGTGTGATGCCCTCATTGCTGATGAGCTGGATCTGTGTGATTCCTCCATTGGTGGTGGGCTGAGTCTGAGTG
The DNA here is from genome assembly GCF_964213995.1 of Mustelus asterias. Taxonomy (NCBI): domain Eukaryota; kingdom Metazoa; phylum Chordata; class Chondrichthyes; order Carcharhiniformes; family Triakidae; genus Mustelus; species Mustelus asterias. Next base: position 4,141 of record NW_027593441.1, read on the forward strand.
ATTCCCCCATTGGTGATGAGCTGAGTCTGTGTGATTCCCGCATTGATGATGAGCGGAGTCTGTGTGATTCCCGCGTTGGTGATGCGCTGAGTCTGTGTGATTCCCGCATTGGTGATGAGCTGGGTCTGTGCGATACCCCCCATTGATGATGAGCTGGGTCTGTGCGATTCCCCCCATTGGTGATGAGCTGGGTCTGTGCGATTCCCCCATTCGTGATGGGCTGGGTCTGTGTGATTCCCCCCATTGGTAATGGGCTGAGTCTGTGTGATTCCCCCCATTGGTGATGGGCTGTATCTGTGTGATTCCCCCCATTGGTAATGAGCTGGGTCTGTGTGATTCCCCCCATTGGCGATGAGCTGGGTCTGTGTGATTCCCCCCGTTGGTGATGAGCTGGGTATGTGTGCTTCCCCCCATTGGTGATGAGCTGAGTCTGTATGATTCCCCCCATTGTTAATGGGCTGGATCTGTGTGATTCCCCCCATTGGTGATGAGCTGGGTCTGTGTGAATCCCCCCATTGGCGATGAGCTGGGTCTGTGTGATTTCCCCCATTGGCGATGAGCTGGCTCTGTGTGATTCCCCCCGTTGATGATGAGCTGGGTATGTGTGCTTCCCCCCATTGGTGATGAGCTGGGTATGTGTGCTTCCCCCCATTGGTGATGAGCTGAGTCTGTGTGATTCCCCCCATTGGTAATGAGCTGGGTCTGTGTGATTCCCCCCATTGGCGATGAGCTGGGTCTGTGTCATTCCCCCCGTTGGTGATGAGCTGGGTATGTGTGCTTCCCCCCATTGGTGATGAGCTGAGTCTGTATGATTCCCCCCATTGGTAATGGGCTGGATCTGTGTGATTCCCCCCATTGGTGATGAGCTGGGTCTGTGTGATTCCCCCCATTGGCGATGAGCTGGGTCTGTGTGATTTCCCCCATTGGCGATGAGCTGGCTCTGTGTGATTCCCCCCGTTGATGATGAGCTGGGTATGTGTGCTTCCCCCCATTGGTGATGAGCTGGGTATGTGTGCTTCCCCCCATTGGTGATGAGCTGAGTCTGTGTGATTCCCCCCATTGGTGATGGGCTGGGTCTGGGTGATTCCCCCCATTGGTGATGAGGTGGGCCTGTGTGATTCACCCCATTGGCGATGGGCTGGGTGTTTAATTGAAACGTTTTCTTGTATTTAATTAATTATTATTCTCTATTTCTTCTCCCCAGGAATTTGAATTTTGAAGACTGAAATGTGACTCGGAACCCTTGGACCAGAGATTTTCTCCAGAGGAGGATGATGAACTGAGGCCTGTTCCACAGGCCACACTCGTGTGTTGTTGTCTCTGTATTACCCCAAACGCGGTGGGGGCTGGAGTTTGAAGACCTGCGGTTCAAATAGCCAAGCTTTGCAATTCGTCACAAATATGTTCACCCTTTGGTGGATGACAAACAGAAAATTAATTCTGTCATATGAAATGGTCTATTAGTTTGTTCTGTATCCAAAATAACAGGAGTGTGAGATAGAGCAATGAAGCTAATTATTAAACAGAATGCACAGACACCTTTACAATTCAGTTTTAGAAGTTCAGCCTTTCGTCACTCTAATTCCGAGGAGGGGGTGGTGGTGAATTTCTGCCTCTCTCACTCTGTATCTCTCTCTGTCACTCTCTCTCTCTCTGTCTCTCTCACTTTGTGTGAATCAGTATCCGTGATATCTCTATGCGCTGATGGATTATATTTTTAAAAGGATAAAAGCAAATTACTGCGGCTGCTGGAATCTGAAACCAAAAGAGGAAACACTGGAAAATCTCAGCATGTCTGGCAGCATCTGTAAGGAGAGGAAAGAGCTGACGTTTCGAGTCCAGGTGACCCTTTGTTAAAGCTCAAAGCTCCTACAGATACTGCCATGTTTTTAAAAGGGATTCGCCCAGCTTCAAGAGGGAGTTTAACCCCTCAGAAGACTGGGAAATCTCCAGATTTGAGACAACACGCGCACACACAAACACATCCACACTGATATGGATTATATATGTATAGTATATATATATATATATATATATATATATATATATACACACACAGACACACACGATGATACACACTGACCCACACACACACATTGACACACACTGAGACACACACAGTGATACACACTGACACATACACACACAGTGATCCACACTGACCCACACACACACACAGTGATACACACTGACACACACACACAGTGATACACACTGACACACACAGACACACAGTGATGCACACTGACCCACGCTCACACAGTGATACACACTGACACACACACAGTGAAACACACTGTCACACACACGCATTGACACACACTGACACATACACAGTGATACACACTGACCCACACACCCACAGTGATACTCACTGAAGCCCCCTCACACAGTGATGCACACTAACACACACACACACACACAGTGATGCACACTGACACACACACAGTGACACACACTGACCCACACACAGTTATACACACTGACACGCACACACAGTGATACACACTGACACACACACAGTGACACACACTGACCCACACACACAGTGATACACACTGACACACACACACAGTGACACACACACACACACACATACAGTGACACTGTCCCTCACACACACAGTGATACACACTGACACACACACACAGTGATACACACTGACACGCACAGTGATACGCACTGACACACACACACACACAGTGATACACAGTGACACACACACACACAGTGACACACACACAGTGATACACACTGACCCACACACACACAGTGATACACACTGACACGCACAGTGATACGCACTGACACTCACACACACAGTGATACACAGGGACACACACACACACAGTGACACACACACACAGTGATACACACTGACAAACACAGTGACACACACTGACCCACACACAGTGATACACACTGACCCACACACGCACAGTGATGCACACTGACACACAGTGATACACACTGACACACACACACACACACACACACAGTGATACACACTGACCCACACGCAGACAGTGATACTCACTGACACACACACACAGAGTGATGCACACTGACACACAGTGATACACAGTGACACACACACGCACACACACACAGTGATGCACACTTACCCACAGAATCACATAGACACAAACTGACCCACACACACACGTTGACACGCACACAGTGTTACACACTGACCCACATAGACACAGTGATACACACGGACACATACACACACAGTGACACACACTGACCCACACACACAGTGATACACACTGACACACACACAGTGACACACACTGACCCACACACGCACAGTGATGCACACTGACACACAGTGATACACACTGACACACACACACACACACACAGTGATACACACTGACCCACACGCAGACAGTGATACTCCCTGACACACACACACACACACACAGTGATGCACACTGACACACAGTGATACACAGTGACACACACACACAGTGATACACACTGAACAACACACACACTGTTGCACACCTAAACACACACACACAGTGATACACAGTGACACACACACGCACACACACACACAGTGATGCACACTTACCCACAGCATCACATAGACACAAACTGACCCACACACACACGTTGACACGCACACAGTGTTACACACTGACCCACATCGACACAGTGATACACACGGACACATACACACACAGTGACACACACTGACCCACACACACACACACACACACACACAGTGATACACGCTGACACGTACACACACAGTGATACACACTGACACACACACACAGTGATACACACTGACACACACACAGTGACACACACTGACCCACACACACACACACACACAGTGATACACACTGACACACACACACAGTGATACACACTGACACACACACAGTGACACACACTGACCCACACACACACACACAGTGATACACACTGACACACACACAGTGACACAAACTGACCCACACACACAGTGATACACACTCACACATACACACACACACACAGAGTGATACACACTGACACACACACACAGTGAGACAAACTGACACCCACACACAGTGACACACACTGACACACACACACAGTGACACACACTGACACACACACAGTGATACACACTGACACACACACACACAGTGACACTGTCCCTCACACACGCAGTGATACACACTGACACACACACACGCAGTGATACACACTGACACGCACAGTGATACGTACTGACACACAAGCACACAGTGATACACAGTGACACACACACACACAGTGACACACACACAGTGGTACACACTGGCACACACACACGGTGATACACACTGACACACACACACACAGTTAAAAACACTGACACGCACAGTGACACACACACAGTGATACATACTGACACAGACAGTGACACACACTGACCCACACACACACAGTGATATACACTGACCCACACACACACACAGTGATGCACACTGACACACACACTCACACAGTGACATGGTCGCTCACACACGCAGTGATACACACTGACACACACAGTGACACATACTTACACACACATCGGCACTGACCCTCCCACACACTGATACACACACACAGTGACACACACTGACAAAACCTCACAGTGATACACACTGACACACACACACACACACACAGTGATACACACTGACCCACACGCAGACAGTGATACTCACTGACACACACACACACACACGCAGTGATGCACACTGACACACAGTGATACACAGTGACACACACACACACACACACACACAGTGATACACACTGAACAACACACACACTGTTGCACACCTAAACACACACACACAGTGATACACAGTGACACACACACGCACACACACACACAGTGATGCACACTTACCCACAGAATCACATAGACACAAACTGACCCACACACACACGTTGACACGCACACAGTGTTACACACTGACCCACATAGACACAGTGATACACACGGACACATACACACACAGTGACACACACTGACCCACACACACACACACACACAGTGATACACGCTGACACGTACACACACAGTGATACACACTGACACACACACACAGTGATACACACTGACACACACACAGTGACACACACTGACCCACACACACACACACACACAGTGATACACACTGACACACACACACAGTGACACACACTGACCCACACACACACACACAGTGATACACACTGACACACACACAGTGACACAAACTGACCCACACACACAGTGATACACACTCACACATACACACACACAGAGTGATACACACTGACACACACACACAGTGAGACAAACTGACACCCACACACAGTGACACACACTGACACACACACACAGTGACACACACTGACACACACACAGTGATACACACTGACACACACACACACAGTGACACTGTCCCTCACACACGCAGTGATACACACTGACACACACACACGCAGTGATACACACTGACACGCACAGTGATACGTACTGACACACAAGCACACAGTGATACACAGTGACACACACACACACAGTGACACACACACAGTGGTACACACTGGCACACACACACGGTGATACACACTGACACACACACACACAGTTAAAAACACTGACACGCACAGTGACACACACACAGTGATACATACTGACACAGACAGTGACACACACTGACCCACACACACACAGTGATATACACTGACCCACACACACACACAGTGATGCACACTGACACACACACTCACACAGTGACATGGTCGCTCACACACGCAGTGATACACACTGACACACACAGTGACACACACTTACACACACATCGGCACTGACCCTCCCACACACTGATACACACACACAGTGACACACACTGACAAAAACTCACAGTGATACAAACTGACACACACATACACAGTGAGACACACTGACACACACACAGTGACACACACTGACACGCACACACACAGTGAGACACACTGACACACACACAGTGACACACACTGACACACACACAGTGACACACACTGACACACACACACAGTGAGACACACTGACACACACACACAGTGACACACACTGACACACACACACAGTGATACACACTGACACACACACAGTGATACACACTGACGCACACACAGTGACACACACACAGTGACACACACACTGACTCACACACACAGTGATACACACTGACCGACAGACACACACAGTGACACACACACAGTGACACACACTGACTCACACACACACACAATGATACACACTGACACACACACAGTGACACACACTGACTCACACACACACACAGTGACACACACTGACACACACACACAGTGATACACACTGACACACACACAAAGTGATACACACTGACGCACACACAGTGACACACACACATTGACATACACACTGACTCACTCACACAGTGATACACACTGACCCACAGACACACACAGTGACACACACACAGTGACACACACACAGTGACACACACACAGTGACACACACTGACTCACACACACACAGTGATACACACTGACACACACACAGTGACACACACTGACTCACACGCACACACAGTGACACACACACAGTGATACACACACACTGACCCTCACACACTGACACCAGCTTCCTGATTGGTTGAAGTGTTTGTCACTCCCGGATTTGCTCTGGGGGCGGGGCCATTAGCTGCTGGTGCTCTGATTGGCTGACACGGCTGTCAGTCAGAAAGCTCAGCCTCTGATTGGCTCATCCGCTGTCAGTCAAAGTGCGGAGACCAGTCATTGGTGGACTTGGCTGTCAGGAAGTGAGTGGCAATTCTGATTGGCTGATTCGGGCAGTAGTCGAGCTGGCCTCTGATTGGCTGAGGCGGTCAGTCAGCAATCCAGTCTCTGATTGGCTGTGGCGGTGATTTAGTGATCCCGCTCTGTGATTGGCTGAGGCGGTGATTTAGTGATGCTGCTCTGTGATTGGCTGAGGCGGTGATCTAGTGATCCCGCTCTGTGATTGGCTGAGGCGGTGATTTAGTGATCCCACTCTGTGATTGGCTGAGGCGATGCTTTAGTGATCCCGTCTGTGATTGGCTGTCAGTCAGTTTTGCTTCTTCATTAATTGAATAATTGATGTGAGCGGATATTTCACCGCGATCCTGATCTGCTCCCTGAACTTGGATTGAGTCACCGCGTAAATAAATGTGTTTGTGCAGCAATTTACATCCTGCAGCATCCATCCGACTTGTTGAAATGTGAATTCAGGAAGAGTGATGTAAATAAATCCTTTCACTTTCACATAGATAAAAAATATAACATACACGGCCCAGAGGAGAATGAAAGCTCCGGAAATACTGAAGAGTAAAATCATTGACTTCCTTCTGCTCTCCATCTCGGGGTCTCTGCGATTCTCTCCCTGACTCTGAGCCCTCAGTCCCTTCCGGACTCGACTGGTCACCAAAATGTGTCTGACTGTCAGAGCGTTAATCACCAGGATTAAACCGAATGGGAGCAATGGGGTTAAAACCTGCCCAAACCAGGAAAATCCACCCCAGCCAGGATCAGTGAAATAGCTTATCTTTGTCACACAGCCCCACTGGACATTGTCCATTATCCACTCAGGTTCCAGTGTAAAGTACTGGGGGATGTTTCTCACAGAGAGCAGGAGCCCGGTTGTTGCCAGAACCACAGCCGCAGTTTTCCCGGTGCAATATTTAGTTTTCAGTTTCTGGCAGCGAATGGCCACAAATCGATCAAAGGAGAAAGTGATGGTGAACCAGACTGAACAGTCTGTGGCTGCAGACTGCAGGACAGTGTGAACACGACACACAGAGGTGAGCCACAGGAAACTCCCCGGGAAATAGTAATAATTTATCATGCCGAGAATGGGGTTAAAGATGATGAAGAGCAGATCCGCCGCTGCCATGGCCACCAGGTAGCGAGTGGTGCAGGTGGAGAGGCCACACTTTCCCCGACTCAGGATCACAATTCCCACTAAATTAACTGTCAGTGAAAAAGGGACAAGAGGCGGGAGATGAGTGAGTGAACATTCCCCATGTGTGAACCCACAGTAAGGAGAGGATTTCAGCATCAACCCAATGGGGTTCCCGGGGTGGCGGTGTTGTTGGAGGAGTTGTGTTAGAGATTAACATTGCAGATTGGAAAGTAGCCAATGTAACCCCGCTGGTTAAGTAGGGACTGGGGGACAGGAAGCTGTGAATTACACATCTCTCACTTTGATGGAGCAAATCTGCAAATTCTCATCACTCAAATATTTCACACAGATTGCATTTCTCATCTGATGTGTTTTCCAGGATTAATTCAGACTGGACGGGTTTCCCAATTAGACCCAAAGTGGACAGAGATAGAATCTGCAACCCCTTCCTGCACCCAATTATCAGAGCCCACCCCGGATTGAACACCTCTCTGGACTGGACAGCTGGTGGAGTTGGAAGTCAATTCAGGATTTTTCTATTTAACGTCCCCTCTCCAAATTTCCTCCCCATTCTGACTCTCCTCCGCAGCTTTTCTGCTTCTAATTTACAGATTATATCCACTGTCCGTCTCTTTTTTCCTTTCTTCTCTCCCTCTCTCTGTGCCGTCTACTTTGCTTCCCTATCTATCTCTTCCAAAACTCTCCTTCTCTCCAACCAGCTTTATTCCCTCTATCTGGATTTCTCTCTTATCCAGTGCGTTTCCATTCTTCATTCTCATTATAACTTTACCCCATATCTCCCTATCGCTCTCCAATTGTTCTCTCTCTCCTCCTGTTTCTCCCCATATCTCTCTATCTCACCCCAGTATTGCTCTCTCCATCTCGCTTTCTCCCCATTCCTGTTCACCTCCCTGTAGAATCTCTCCCTCTCCCTTTCCAGCTTTCTTTGTGGGGATTTTAAGCACAGCATGATCCCATGGGCAGCACTGTGACCATATCTAGAGAGGACAAAGTGGGTGGGGTGGGGGGAGACATGTCATTCCCCCAGCCTCGCGCTTGGTGTAATCCTCCACCCAGCTCCATGTGAATTCTGAGTTTGGATACATATCCCCTCAGTGACAGAAAGAGATAAACTCCCCTCTTTAAACTGGGGACAAGCTGTGTCCATTCCTTTGGTAGACTTTTTAAAATGAGCCTCCCAGTAGTTATTTATGAATAAATGAATCGATCTTTTGATTGATTTGTGTAAATAAGGAATCTCAGGGCTCTGACTGAGGCTATTCTCCAGAGACAGGAAGCTGGGCACTGATTCCTAACTGGAGACCCCCAGATAAGGTGGTTCTTCCCACCCCCTCACAGCAATATGGTTTGTGGTTATTGGCAGTGTGGCTCAGAAATATTGCATCGCTCCTTTCAACACAGTGCACATGAAAGAGAGGGAAAGAAGCAGAGATATGGACAGAAATAGGAAGTTAGAAGGAGGGATGGAGTAAGAGGTGGTGGGTGTGGTTGCAAAGACCTGGCCCTAGATAAGAACATCCATCTTTACAATGAGAGAGAGCGATAGTGGCAGGAGGAGAAAAGAGAAGGAGGGAGTGGAGCAGAGACAGAGGGAGGCCCGAGGGGAGTGGAAGGTCAAAGCAGAGGTGGTGATGGAGGGACAGCATTTGAGAAAGAGAGACAGGATGTGAGGGTCTCCAGTGTGTGGTCACTAGCTGCAGCTCCACTCAAACCCTGTCAGATAGTCTGGGAGGATTTAAAAAGTGTCCTGAAGGAATCAGCAGCCGCTTCCCAAACTGAAAGAGGGAGTTGAGCGGCTTCTAGAGACTGAGAGGGGACAGGGGGTGGGCAGGATCGAGCAGGGATGGCATTTTAATTCAGGTTTAGAAGATTCTCTCTGTGGAACTCTCTCCATTTCAATGTTTCTGTCTGATTGGAAGAAATGGAGGGAAGGAAAGAGTGAGAGAGAATGAGGAGAACCAAGAATGAGAGGTTATAGAATAATAGAATCATACAAGAGCAGAAGAGGCCCTTCGGCCCATCGAGTCTGCACTGTCACATTAGAAATACCTGAAATCCCACCAAACCCCATCTGTCAGCACTTGGCCCAGAGCCCTGAATGTTATGTTGTGCCAAGTGCTCATCCAGATAACTTTTAAAGGATGTGAGGCAACCCACCTCCACCACCCTCCCAGGCAGCGCATTCCAGACCCTCACCACCCTCTGGGGAAAAACATATTTTCTCACCCCCCCCCCCCCAAACCTCCTTACCCCCACCGTGAACCTATGTCCCCTCGTGACTGACCCTTCAGATATGGGGAACAGTTGCTCCTTATCCACTCTGTCCATGGCCCTCATAATCTTGTCTTCCTCGATCAGGTCGCCCCTCAGTCTTCTCTGCTAAAACGTTAATAACCCAAGCACACGCAACCTCTTTTCATAACGTTGATCTTCCATCCAAGGCAGCATCTTGGTGAATCTCCTCTGTCCCCCCATCCAGCGCAAACACATCCTTCCTATAATGTGGCGATCAGAACTGCACACAGTACTCCAGCTGGGGCCTCACCAAAGATCGAGACAATTCCAACATTACTTCCCTGCTTTTGTCATCTATGCCTCGATTGATAAAGGCAAGTGTCCCCATGTGCCATTTTCACCTCCCTACTAACATGCCCTTCTGCTTTCAAAGATCTGTGGTCAAATACGCCAAGGTCACATTCGACCATAGATCTTCCTATAGTCTGAACATTCATTGAGTACTTCCTTGTCAAATTACTCCTTCCAAAGTGTATCAGCTCACACTTTTCAGGGTTACATTCCATTAAACGGTGTAAAACACACTCCACACTGCGAACTGCACCTTGTGCGATCTTGCTGCAGAACTTGTCTCAGTGTTAAGAGAGAGTTTTATCTTTCCAGGGAAGTGAAGGGAATTCTCCAGACTTGGGACAATGCACACACACAGAGTGGAAGGTGTGTGGGGATTTGTGTTGGGTGCTTTGGGGGAAGGGGCTCACTGCAGGTGTGCGAATGGACGCAGGGGAAGGTCTGTGTCTCATTTGATTAGTTTCACAGTGCAGCTGCTGTGGGATCTTGCTGTGCATGCCTATCCTGGGCCTTTTGCCTGCCTTGTAACAATGATCATCCTCTTTGAAAATCGCTCACTGACTGCAAAGAAGGTTCCAAGGCCTTGAATATAAAAAAGCTTCAACCTGAACAATGGGACTGAGGGAGTTCATGATCACTTTCTGCAGAGGACTGAGGGGACATTCAGCCAATATCACATTGCTGCCTGTGGGATCTTACTGTGCGACCAATATTGCAGCCTCAGTTTGTACATTAAAACAAGAAACACACACACAGAAAACAATTATCATAAACTCTGAACTGAATTTTGAAACTGCCTCTGTGCTTTGGATCTTCCTGTGCACAAGTTGCATCAGAAATCTCTAAATTAACAGCAGTGAGGTCAGATTAACAATTAATCTCATCACTGTAAATAATTCTTGATGGCCTGGAATGAAAGTTCTTTAACGAGAAGCGGGTGTAATTGTGGAATAAAAAATGTGTCTGAGGCAGAGAGATAAATGTGAGGGTGAAATGAAATGCACAGGGTTCTATTTGAATACAGTTTGCTGTGGTGGTGATTGTCGGAACTCTCGCTCTATATCTGGTGTTGGGAAGCTGAGTTTGTGAAGTGTGGTCCCTTTAAAAGCTGGTTTTGTGTCCCTTTCAAGCTGCACTTGTGTCAATGCTTGGAGGCTTCAAATGCAGGTACAGACAGAGTACACAGACTGCAACATTTGCAGCAAAGGCCAAGCGTCAGCATCGCCATGGTAACAGGCTTTGCAGGTTTTTGAATTTTGAGTTCAGCCTATCAGTCCAAAGAAGGCACTCAGCTATCAGGAAGCTATCAAATGTTAATTTATTGTTGTTGACAAGATCAGATCACTCCTGGTGCAGGAAAATTCAGAGGTCATCACAGTTATAAAAACAGGAGATCAACTGCCTGCCTGCAGTTCAACTGAAGGGCTGCCACCTCTCAAAGCCCAGAGAAGGAAAGAGCAGCTCTCTCCAGCTTTGATTATCACTTAATAGACCTCTCCATCTATCGATCTGAATCAGAAATAACTCGCAGGCAGCGGAATAGAAAGACGAACGCCAAAGGTTTTCCTAAATTATGTTCTTTTTTTTCTGTTAATGAATGTCCTTGTGTTTATTTGAACTGCATTCCAGTAGAATCTTACTTTAATCACAATGCTACTTCTTTATCTAAAGTTCCCTGCTGGTTAAATACATAAATTGTTAATTGTTCACTTAAAGTGAGTGTCAGATATTTCTGTTGGTTAACCACTAAATGTTAATGAAGAACAGTTCACACCTTCCCACACACTTTTCACACATCACAAAGCAAGGTATTCCTCTTTGGAGAATTTGGCGTGGCTTGTTAAAAGGACATCAACCTCTGTCTCATGTCACTGTCTCTCTATCTGTGTCTCTGTCTCTCCATTCTGTGGTTTGTGAGAGAGGGAGTGAGAGAGTTGGGGGACAGGCTGAGGAAAGGCTGATGTTACAGAATGTGGGAGTGAGAGAGAAACGGGAGGATCAGGTTAAACAGGGGGAGAGATAGTTGAACATTGTGGAGTTAGGGTGGAGGGAAAATGTCACAGGATTCGGGGGTAGAGGGTTTCCTGAGAGCAGTAACTGCTGATGTCCCTGTCACATTTTTCCAGAAGGCGTGATGTTCAAACACTCCAGTCCTGAGACAGTCTGTTTTGAAATGTATCCTGAGGAAATGAACAGTTTCTTCCCAGTTGAGGTTTGAGCCACTTGCCGACTAGGTTGGGCGGTGTGGAAACATTGCTACCCATGGGATCGTGCTGTGCATCAATGACTTGTAGCATTTACAGAACTGCAAATGGTAACCACACAACTTAAAAGGGAAATTTGGGAGGATGGAGGGGATAAAAATCAAACCCCTGACCTTGGTAAAGACTTATGCTCAATCCCTGTGTCCTGTTTTTGTTTTTAGACAGGGTGGTGCGATTTGGAGGATTTATCATTTTTTATGAGGGAGTGGGTAGGGCAGGGGGTTCAATATCTCGGCCTCTGTCATCACAACGTTCCCTCTCTCTCTCCAACCATTTGCTTCAATGTTGCATCTTGTAGTTCATGTAAAATAAAACCCCCTTGTGATTTGCTGTTTTTTTATTGTTGTGGGGTGTATGAGGGGTGTGCGGATGGGACAGAGGGTGGGGAACAGTGGTTCTCTTTTCCCTCTTGCCCCTTCCCTCCATGTGTGGGATGTTTTGGGGCTGGAAAGGACAGTTCTGTTTCACTGGGATGGGGAGAATTCTGTTCTTTTTCCCCAGGTTTAATGCATCCTCTGGGACTAGGCCTCAATTCAAGGCCTAATCTCAGGGCCCTCAGGATGCCTTTTCCATTCACTTCATTCCATACAGTTACTGTGTTTAATTTTATGAGAGCAATCATTAAATAAAACTGCAGCAGCCGCGTCAATTCATTCCACTCAGGATGCAATTGTCGGTTTTCAAACTCTCCCACCCAACGTTCTTGTTAGATTGTGTTATCAGTGAGGGAGAGAGAGAAAAAGAGAAAGGTGTAAGAGAGAGAGAGAGAGAGAGAGAAGGCCGAGAGGAAGGGAGCGGTGAGAAGATAAAGTGTCGGGGGGAGGGGGTTGGGGGGTGAGGGAGGGTGGGTGGGGGGAGAGAGGACGTGTTTAGGGGGTCCTCCACTGTTTAATTCCAGCCGAGCTCCCCAGTCATTGAAACATATAAACTAGAAGCGTGAGTAGGAGCCTGCACCACCATTCAATTTTATTGTGGCTGATCATCAAATTTAATAACTTGATTCACCCTGACCCCATATCCTTTTATCCCTTTAGCCCCGAGAGCTATATCTCATTTATTTTTGAAGTCACAGAATGCCTGTGAATTCCACACATTCACCACCCTCTGACTGAAGAAATTTCTCCTCCCCTCAGTTCTAAAAAGGTTTTCCCTTATCATCAAACTAAGACAGCGAGTTGTGGACTCCCCCACCATTGGTAACTTTCTTTCTGAATCGACCCGTTCGAATCCTGTTTGAATTTTATAAGTTTCTATGAGATCCCCTCTCACTATTCTGAATGCAATTGTCTTAACAACATTCTGTGGTAGTGAATCCCACACATTCACCACCCTTGACTGAATAAATTTCTCCCCACCTCAGCTCCAAAAGGTTTGTCCCTAATCCTAAAACTATGACCCCGAGTTCTCGACTCCCCCACCATTGGGAACATTCTTTCTGAATCAACCCTGCCTCATTCTGTTAGAATTTAATACGTTTCCATGAGGTCCCCTCTCACTCTACAAATTTCCATTGAATATAATCCTAACCAATCTAATCTCTCCTCATATGACAGACCTGCCATCCCAGGAATCAGCCTGGTAAACCGTCGCTGTACTTCCTCTATAGCAAGGACATCCTTCCTCAGATCAGGACACCAAAACTGTACAAAACTATCCAGGTGTGGCCTCACCAATCCTTTATAAATTGCAGCAAATCATCCCTATCGCTCAATAGGAATCATGTCGCTATGAAAGCTTACAGACCATTTAGCTCCATTCCTGCCTGCTGTACCTGCCTGGTTCCGTGCAGTGAATGATGCACGAGGAGACCAAGGTTTTGATGAGAATCCACCTCCCTCAATTTACACCCATTCAATAATAACTTGTCTTCCTAATATTCCTACCAGAGTCGATATTCTCACAGTGATCCACATTAAACTGCATCTGCCATGCGTATGACCACACCCTCAGCCTGTCCAAATCACGCTGAATACTCTCTGCACCTTCCTCACAGTTCACCCTCCCACCCAGCTTTGTACCATCTGCAAATTTGGAGATGATGCATTCAGTAACCCTTCTGGAATTAAGCACATTCACTGGTTCCCTTCGGTAAACCAAACTAGTTCCACCCTCAAACAATTCCAAGAGATTCCAATCATGATTTCCCTTTTGCAAATCCATGCTGACTTTGTCTGATTATGGCGCTGCCTTCCAAACGCCTATATTGCGAGGGGGATAGAATATAAAAGCAGGGATGTCTTGATGCACCTGTACAGGGCATTGGTGAGGCCGCAGCTGGAATACTGTGTGCAGTATTGGTCCCCTTATATGAGGAAGGATATATTGGCATTGGAGGGAGTGCAGAGAAGGTTCACCAGGTTGATACCGGAGATGAGGGGTTTGGATTATGAGGAGAGGCTGAGGAGATTGGGTTTGTACTCGTTGGAGTTTAGAAGGATGAGGGGGGATCTTATGGAGACTTATAAGATAATGCGGGGGCTGGATAGGGTGGAGGCGGAGAGATTCTTTCCACTTCGTAAGGAAGATAACACTAGAGGACACAGTCTCAAAATAAAGGGGGGTCGGTTTAAGACAGAGTTGAGGAGGAACTTCTTCTCCCAGAGGGTGGTGAATCTCTGGAATTCTCTGCCCACTGAGGTGGTGGAGGCTACCTCGCTGAATATGTTTAAAGCGCGGATGGATGGATTCCTGATCGGTAAGGGAATTAAGGGTTATGGGGATCAGGCGGGTAAGTGGTACTGATCCACGTCAGATCAGCCATGATCTTATTGAATGGCGGGGCAGGCTCGAGGGGCTAGATGGCCTACTCCTGCTCCTATTTCTGATGTTCTTATGTTCTTAATGCCGAGATATGTAATAGTTGAAATTTGACTCTTGCAACTTCCCCAGCACCGACGTTAGGCTCACTGGTCTATAGTTCACTGTTTTCTCTCTCCAGTCCTGTCTGAATACCGGGCTTGCATTAGCTACCCTCCAGTCTGTAGGAACCAGCCCAGAGCCCAATAAAATTGGAAAATAACCACCATTGGATCTGCGATTCCCAGGAAGAGACAGAGACTTGGTTGAAAGAGGGACAGGACTGGCAGCTGAATATTCCGGGGTACAAGTGTTTTAGGCGAGACAGAGGAGGGGACAAAAGAGGTGGGGGAGTAGCAGTATTAGTGGGAGAGCATATTACAGCGGTGCAGAGGGAGGACAATTCAGAGGGGTCGTGTAACGAGTCACTCTGGGTGGAGCTTAGAAACAGGAAGGGCGCAGTCACTATGTTGGGGGTGTACTACAGGCCCCCCAACAGCCCAAGGGAAGTGGAAGAACGGATATGTCAGGAGATACTGGATAGGTGCAGGAAAAATAGGGTTGTTGTAGTGGGAGACTTCAATTTCCCTGGTATAGACTGGAAATCGCTGAGAGCAGGGACTCTGAATGGGGAGGAATTTGTAAAATGCGTACAGGAGGGTTCTTTGGAACAATATGTAGATAGCCCGACTAGAGAGGGAGCTATACTGGACCTCGTACTGGGGAATGAGCCCGGTCAGGTCTTCAAAGTTTCGGTAGGGGAACATGTGGCAAATAGTGACCACAATTCTGTTAGCTTTAGGATAGTGATGGAAAAGGATGAGTGGTGTCCCAAGGGTAAGGTGTTGGATTGGGGGAAGGCTAACTTTAGTGGGGTTAGGCAGAAATTGGCAGCTCTTGATTGGGAGAGGCTGTTTGAGGGTAAATCCACATCTGGCATGTGGGAGTCTTTTAAGGAACAGTTGTTAGGGCTACAGGACAGGCATGTGCCTGTTAAAAAGAAGGATAGGAAGGGTAGGATTCGAGAACCGTGGATAACCAGGGAAATTGACGGACTGGTCAAAAAGAAAAGAGGGGCGTATGGTAGGTCCAGGCAGCTAAAAATGGAGGGAGCTCTGGAGGAGTACAAAGAAAGTAGGAAAGAACTCAAACGGGGAATTAGAAGAGCAAAAAGGGGTCACGAAATGTTCTTGGCAGACAGGATTAAGGAGAATCCCAAGGCATTTTATTCATACGTTCGGAACAAAAGGGTTGTCAGGGAAAAAATCGGACCTCTCAGGGACAAAAGTGGGGAATTATGCTTGGAGCCGAAAGAAGTACGGGAGATCCTAAATGAATACTTTGCGTCGGTATTCACAAAGGAGAGGGATGTGTTGACTGGGAGTGTCTCGGAGGGGAGTGTTGACCCGTTGGAGAAAATCTCCATTTCAAAGGAGGAAGTGCTAGGTTTGTTAGAGAATTTAAAGACTGACAAATCCCCAGGACCTGATGGAATCTATCCAAGGCTGCTCAGGGAGACGAGAGATGAAATCGCTGGGCCTCTGACGCAAATCTTTGTCTCGTCACTGGACGCAGGTGAGGTCCCAGAGGATTGGAGGAAAGTTAATGTGGTCCCGTTATTTAAGAAGGGTAGGAAGGATAACCCGGGTAATTATAGGCCGGTGAGCTTGACGTCCATGGTGGGGAAGTTGTTGGAGAAGATTCTTAGAGATAGGATGTATGCGCATTTAGAAAGGAATAAACTCATTAACGATAGTCAGCATGGTTTTGTGAGAGGGAGGTCATGCCTCATTAACCTGGTGGAGTTTTTTGAAGAAGTGACCAAAATGGTTGACGAGGGAAGGGCCGTGGCTGTCGTCTATATGGACTTTAGTAAAGCGTTTGACAAAGTCCCTCATGGTAGGCTGGTGATAAAGGTTGGATCTCATGGGATAAAGGGGGAGGTGGCTAGATGGGTGGAGAACTGGCTTGGTCACAGAAGACAGAGGGTGGTAGTGGAAGGTTTTTTTCCGCTGGAGGCCTGTGACTAGTGGTGTTCCGCAGTGCTCTGTATTGGGACCTCTGCTGTTTGTGATTTATATAAATGATCTGGAAGAAGGTGTAACTGGGGTGATCAGTAAGTTTGCGGACGACACAAAATTGGCAGGACTTCCAGATAGTGAGGAGCATTGTCAGAAGCTACAGAAGGATATAGATAGGCTGGAAATTTGATCAAAGAAATGGCAGATGGAGTTCAATCCTGATAAATGCGAATTGATGCATTTTGGTAGAAATAATGTAGGGAGGTGATAGACGATAAATGGCAGAACCATAAAGGGTGTAAGTACGCAGAGGGAGCTGGGTGTGCAAGTCCACAGATCCTTGAAAGTGACGTCACAGGTGGAGAAGGTGGTGAAGAAGGCATATGGCATGCTTGCCTTCATAGGATGGGGCATAGAGTATAAAAGTTGGGGTCTGATGTTGCAGATGTATAGAACGTTGGTTCGGCCGCATCTGGAATACTGCGTCCGGTTCTGGTCGCCACACTACCAGAAGGACATGGAGGCTTTGGAGAGAGTACAGAGGAGGTTTACCAGGATGTTACCTGGTATGGAGGGGCTTAGTTATGAGGAGAGATTGGGTAAACTGGGGTTGTTCTCACTGGAAAGACGGAGGATGAGGGGAGACTTAATAGTGGTGTATAGAATTATGAAAGGCATAGATAGGGTGAACGGTGATCAACTTTTCCCCAGGTCGGTGGTAACGTTCACGAGGGGTCATAGGTTCAAGGTGAAGGGGGGGGGGGGAGGTTTAACACAGATATCAGAAGGACATATTTTACACAGAGGGTGGTGGGGGCCTGGAATGCGCTGCCAGGCAAGGTGGTGGAGGCGGACACACTGGGAACGTTTCAGACTTATCTAGAGTGCCACATGAACGGAGTGGGAATGGAGGGATACAAAAGAATGGTCTAGTTTGGACCAGGGAGCGGCGCGGGCTTGGAGGGCCGAAGGGCCTGTTCCTGTGCTGTATTGTTCTTTGTTTGTTCTAAAACTTCCTTCAGGACTCTGGGATGAAGGTTATCAGGACCTGGAGATTGATCCACCTTCAATCCCATCATTTTCCCCAAAAGCATTTCTCTACAAATTCAAATTTCCTTCAGCTTCTCTCAAAAATTTATTACTGAAGAATAACTTTTGGCACATTATTCACATCTTCCTTTCTGAAGATCAAAGCAATCTTCAATTTAATTCCTCAGCTATTACTTTGTTCCCCGTTAGGGGATCGCACATTTCTGACTGCAAAGGTCCTCGTTTGTCAATCTGTTTCTCTTTTCATACCAATTGATATTTTTTAAAGTCAGTTGTTATCTTCCACGGTAGATTACTTTCATACTCTATTTTTCTTTCCTTAATCAATTCCTTGCTCCTCCCAAAAGGTTGGATTTGTAAACAGTGATTGTGTTACTGAGGGTGAATCTGTGATGATGTGTTTTAGCTTTTCACCAATTCACACCTACAATTGTGTTTTAAATCTGACTGCTCCCACATTGCAGTGTGATTATGGGATCGTGCTGTGCAGGATGACCAGCAGCATTTCCGAAATGACACAGGAACATTTTATTTTCCTCAGAAACCCTCTAACCCTCCTGCTGCTGACCTTAGTCTACACACCTTGGACATTGACCCCTCTGCTCGGGGAAGAAGTTTCTTCTTAACTATCCTATCTTTGTCCCTCATAATTTTGAACACCTCAATGATGTCCACGCTTCGCCATCACTGTTCTGTGGAAAACAACCCCAGCCTAAACAGCCTGTCTTAAGAACATAAGAACATAAGAAATAGGAGCAGGAGTAGGCCATCTGGCCCTTCGAGCCTGCCCCGCCATTTAACAAGATCATGGCTGATCTGAAGCGAATCAGTTCCACTTACCCGCCTGCTCCCCATATCCCCTAATTCCCTTATCGATCAGTAAACTATCTACCCATGATTTAAACATATTCAACGAGGAAGCCTCCACCACTTCAATGGGCAGAGAATTCCAGAGATTCACCAGCCTCTGAGAGAAGAAGTTCCCCCTCAACTCTGTTCTGAACCGCCGCCCCCCCCCCCCCGATATTGAGGCTGTGCCCTCTAGTTCTGGTTTCCCTTCTAAGTGGAAAGAATCTCTCCACCTCTACCCTATCCAGCCCCTTCATTATCTTATATGTCTCTATAAGATCACCCCTCATCCTTCTAAACTCCAACGAGTACAGACCCAATCTGTTCAATCTCTCCTCATAAGCTACACCCCTCAACTCCGGTATCAACCTGGTGAACCTTCTCTGCACTCCCTCCAAGGCCAATATATCCTTTCGCAAAACAGTACTCCAGTTGTGGCCTCACCAGTGCCTTGTACAGTTGCAGCAAGCCCTCCTGCTTTTATATTCTATCCCCCTCGCGATAAAGGCCAACATTCCATTCGCCTTCTTGATCACCTGCTGCACCTGCAGACTGAGTTTTTGCGATTCGTGCACAAGGACCCCCAGGTCCCTCTGCACAGTCGCACGATGTAATTTTTCTCCATTTAAATAATATTCCAATTTACTATTATTTCTTCCAAAGTGGATAACCTCACATTTGCTAACGTTATATTCCATCTGCCAGATCCTCGCCCACTCGCTCAGCCTATCCAAATCTCTCTGCAGACTTTCCGTGTCCTCCACGCAATTCGCTTTCCCACTCACCTTCGTGTCATCAGCAAACTTGAATACCCTACATTCAGTCCCCTCCTCCAGATCATCTATGTAAATTGTAAACAGTCTTCACTGCAGAAACACTGCTGCCCGGGCAACATCCTGGTGAATCTCCTTTGCGTTCCTTCCAGAGCAATCACATCCTCAGTCTAGTGAGACCACCAGAACTCCTCACAGACTTCGAGCTGAAGACAAATGAGTGTTTCATACATCTCCATCATCACCTCCCTGCTCCTATCTTCGATACATCAGCTAATAAAGAAAATTGTCATGTCTGTCGTCTTAAGCAGTTGATCATCAGAAGTTACCCACTGGAATGGAACACAATAGAAGGTTTATGTTTTTTCTTGAGTTTAAACAGAAATTAAATTTTAAAAAATCCAAAGAACAGTTGTCCAGTCACAACCTCAACATAAAAAAATAAATGAACTAACTTCAAAAGAGTAAAAAAATACATCAAGTAACACAGGCTGTGATAAAGAGCATTCAGCACATGTTCCAAAATTAAGATCATCTTGACAGATTTCATTGAATAATTTTTACAATGATCAGGAATGATCTGGTCGATGTCCGACACATGGTGTTTCTAGATACCTTCAGTAAGTTAACAGACTTCAGTAAACTCAGAGCAAGTGGAGTTAGAGGACCAGCAGCAGAATTACTAGAAGCTGGTTACAAAGACACAACACAGGCAGTGGGAGTTAAAGGGATTTACTCTGACTGCTGGAAGGTGGGAAGTGGTTTTCCACAAGGATCAGCGCTGGGATCACTTTCCTTCACCATTTACATCAACAATATGGAATAGGGAAGCAAAATTATAGTTTCAAAATTTACCAAACAATCCAAACTGAGAATGAGAATGAGCAGAGTGGAAGAATACAACTCAACACAATAACACATTAATAATAAATTATAAACTTGCAAATTGGGTATTGGAATTGGAAATTAATTTCACCACAGCTCAGTGTCAGGTTCTTCATTCTGATCAGAACAATATGTTTCCCAATCACTCTGTAGAAATCAAGTATCTGAATGTTTTCGAGGAGTTCAGGGCTTCAGGTGATCAGATTCACAAATCGCTTTCAGAAGCAACACAGTTTAGACAGAACCACAACAACCCAGAGAAAAACCCATTGGAGTTCATTTATAGATTAATGGAAATGTGAACAATTCACAAAATGTATGACAATCCCTGAATACTGCACGGTTTGTAATTGGTTTGTTTAAATATCAGGAAGTCGCTGAAACCTCTTTCTTTTCAACACAAAGCCGAGGTATGGAGAAATTTCACATCATCCACTGACCACCAAACAAAGCCAAACTCTTCCTGCTTTCAACATATTTCAAAGATAAAAGACTGAGGCAGCTCCACAGAATGGACATCTCACTCACCAAATTAAAATAGGATATATTTAAAATTGAAACAACTTATTTCATTGCAATTCTTTTCCGAAACACAATACAATTCTAGTTGGACAGATGGTGCCAGATATTAATGGAGACTTCGATCAGATATTCCACTCAGGTGAAAGAACCACAATCAGTACAATTTTACACTGACAAATATACCCTGCAATACTTGTTCACTGGTGTCAGGGATTCCACTCCGGTTAGTGACCCACACTCAAATTTCCATTATATTCTTATTCCCACTGAACATTATTTCAGAGAGATCACCTTCACTGAGGTCCAATCTTACAATAGATAAGATTGAGTAGTTCACTCCTCAATACATTAACTTCATTGAGCAGTGAGCCCGTGAATAACATACAGAGGCTCATTGTCAGTTGATGAAAATGATTAAAAACACAGAGATATTTCAAGCCATTTGATTGAAGTAAATTACATCGTTGACCTGGTGTCTTTATAACAGTGACCACGAGATCAGCATGGAGCATTTTCACTCAGAGTTTAGAATCAGAGAGCCGTTCACACACAGATTTACACAACCTCAATGGTTAGATTCACTCACCGGGAACACCAATAATGGCGATGATTGGGTAGATTATTTTCTCAGCTATCTGAACTGGATACAGCATCTTCAGTGTGAAGTGATGTGTCCCTTCGAGCTGCTGGCAGTCTCTCTGACTTTAACATCTGATGTTATATATTCCCAAAGCCTTTAATTTATACACTGGAAAGTCACCTTAGGGACATTGTGACAGAAACCTGGTTTGAAGTTTTTTTTAAATATATGAACAAACAGATTACGACATTGAGTTCAGTGATGGAAAATATTTATTTTTAGCATTGACTTCTTTCCAAACACTGGATTCTGTTGATCACATTTATCAACTAATAACAAGTGGAAAGATGCTGTCCACTCAAATACCATCAGTCCCACCTCTAGATCTCAGATAGTTTCAGTGATATCTGTTACTGGACTGTGACATTTCAGTAATTGAGTCCCAATTGTTACCGTGTCTCTCTGTGTGATCTTTAACTGTGGACATTCTGTGATGTGATTTAAGTAGGTTAGAGTTTAGCATCAATTGCAAAATTCTGTTGATCAATAATTTGCAACTATTTAGTCTGCAAAGAAATTTGTTTTTTATCCCGAGATCTACTGCAGCTTCTCAAACTGAGAAAATATTCAGAAGCAATGGGACATCTCAGAAAATTCAGGCCCTGCAGCAGATACAATCACATCACCTCTTAGAGCAGTAAAATAACAGATTTAACTGTGACCAGCAATGCACAGGCTCCAAATGACACTGGACCCACATCTGATACAGTGTTCAGAAACGTGCCCTGATGTGGAAGGAGAGAGATGGTCAGGAGAGAGAGGGACGGCTTGTGGGATGGGCTGAATCTAGAAAGGGTGCGAGGCTGGGAAAATGAATGGATAAGAGTGAGAGAGGAAGACTCTGAGCGAGTGAAAGTGAAAAAGAGGAAGACAGAAGGATAGATGGGGCGGGAGTGAGGGCGTGATGATGGGGGAAGCAGTTATTGTGAGAGGAATGGTGTTTATAACAGTAGCTTAACTGAGAGAGAAGTCAGCTCCGCTGGCTATGAGGAGAGGTTGAATAAATTAGGATTGTTTTCACTGGAAAGACGAAGACTGAGGGGAGACCTGATAGAGGTCCACAAAATTGTGGGAGGCACAGACAGGGTGGATAGTCAGAGGGTTTTCTCCGAGGGTGGAAGGTTCAGTTACAAGGGGGCACAGGTTCAAGATGGCAGGATGAAATATTAAGGGAGATGTGCGGGGGATGTTTTCCACACAGAGAGTGTCGGTGCCTGGAATGCGCTGCCAGGGGAGGTGGTGGAATCAGGCACATTAGCAACTTTTAAGAGGCATCTGGATTGATGCATTAATAGGAGGTAAGAGGGATACTGACCGAGTAAGCGCAGCAGGTTTTATTTTAAAATAGGACACCATGATCAGCACAGGTTTGGAGAGGGTCGAAGGGCCTATTCCTGTGCTGTCCATTTCTTTGCCTTTGTTCTTTGAGCGTCTGCATCAGGAAAGACACAACTGGGGTAAGAGAGAGTGAGACAAATCAGACCACAAGACTGTGCTCCTGCGACAGGCTGACACACAAAGGCTAAAGCGGGATGATCCATTCAATAATGTCATGCAATGTTGGTCTGAGGAATCGAAAGATCTCCTACGTGACTGCTTAGAGTCAGGGGACTGGTCAGTATTTAAAAACTCCACGAACAACCTGAGCGAGTACGCCACTACAGTAACTGACATCATTAGGAAGTGTGTAGGAGACTGTGTGCCCAAGAAGATATTGCGTGTGTTTCCCAACCGGAAACCATGGATGATCAGGGATATCCACTGCTTTCTGAAGTCCAGGTCTGAGGCATTCAAGTTAGACGACCCTGACCTCTACAAGACAGCCAGATATGATCTACACAGATCCATCAAAGATGCAAAAATACAGTTTAAGACCAACCTAGTGCCCCATGATAGCCAGACGGACCCCCACCGGCTATGCCAAGGTCTGCAAGACATAGCAGGCTACAAGATGAAGGTGTGTAAAATCGCTGGCTTCACCAAACCCATTTCTAATCAGTTCAATGCACACTGTGTCCGTGTTGAGCATGAGGTCAGCGTGAGCATGCCCTCCACCCCAGAAGCCTCGGATGCAGCTGTATCTGAGCTCACAATTGCAGATGTCAGAACAGCCGACTCGAAAGTCAACCCATGGACAGCGACTGGCCCGGATGAGGTACACGGACGAACACTCACACACTGCGCGGATCAGCTGGCGGGGGTATTTACCATCATCTTCAGCTTTCTTTACAACAATCTGAGTTCCCTATCTGCTTCAAGAAGACGACCATCATCCCAGTGCCAAAGAAAAACCAAGCAGCGTGCCTTAATGGTGACGTTCTGCTGGCTCTGACATCCATCCATCGAAGGGGAAAGGGTCGAGAGCTTCATGTTTTTAGGTGTCCAGATCACTATCAGACATGTCCTGGTCCCCCCGTGCCAACAATATAGTTAGGAAAGCCCACCAACGCCTGTACATTCTCAGAAGACTAAGGACACTTGGAATGTCAGCTATGATTCTCACCAACGTTTACAGATGAACCATACAAAGCATTCTTTCAGGCTGTATCACAGCTTGGTATGACTCCTGCTCTGCCCAAGACTGCAAGAAACTACAAAAGGTCATGATTGTAGCCCAATCCATCACTCAAACCAGCCACCCACCCATTGACTCTGTCTACACTTCCCGCTACCTCGGCAAAGCAGCCACCATAATTCTGGGCCCCACGCACCCCGGACATTCTCTCTTCCACCTTCTTCATCAGGAAAAATATACAAAATTCTGATCTCACGTACCAACCGACACAAGAACAGCTTCTTCCCTGCTGCCATCGGACTTTTGAATGGACTTAACTTGCATCAAGTTGATCTTTCTAGGCACCCGAGCTATGACTGTAACACTACATTCTGCACTCTTACGTTTCCTTAGAACATAGAACATAGAAAAGCGACAGCACAAACAGGCCCTTCGGCCCACAAGTTGCGCCGAACAATTTCCTTACCTTCTAGGCTCATCTAGAACCCTCTATCTTACTAACCTCCATGAACCTATCCAAAAGTCTCTTGAAAGACTCAATCGAATCCGCTTCCACCATCACTACCGGCAGCCGATTCCACGCACCCACCACCCTTTGAGTGAAAAACTTACCCCTAACATCTCCTCTGTACCGACTCCCCAGCACCCTAAACCTGTGGACTCTCGTGACAACCATTTCAGCCCTGGGTAAAAGCCTCTGAGAATCCACTCTATCAATACCTCTCAACATCTTATACACCTCTAAGTGGTCACCTCTCATCCTTCGCCTCTCCAAGGAGAATAGACCTAGCTCTCTCAACCTATCCTCATCAGGCATACCACTTAATCCCAGCAACATCCTCGTAAATCTCCTCTGCACCCGTTCTATGGCTTCCACATCCTTTCTGTAATGAGGCGACCAGAACTGGGCACAGTACTCCAGGTCGGGTCTGACCAAGGTCCGATACAGCTGCAGCATTATCTCCCGATTTCTAAACTCAAAGAACAAAGAACAAAGAACAGTACAGCACAGGAAACAGGCCCTTCGGCCCTCCAAGCCTGTGCCGCTCCTTGGTCCAACTAGACCAATCGTTTGTATCCCTCCATTCCCAGGCTGCTCATGTGACTATCCAGGTAAGTCTTAAACGATGTCAGCGTGCCTGCCTCCACCACCCTACTTGGCAGCGCATTCCAGGCCCCCACCACCCTCTGTGTAAAAAACATCCCTCTGATATCTGAGTTATACTTCGCCCCTCTCAGCTTGAGCCCGTGACCGCTCGTGATCGTCACTTCCGACCTGGAAAAAAGCTTCCCACCGTTCACCCTATCTATACCCTTCATAATCTTGTACACCTCTATTAGATCTCCCTTCATTCTCCGTCTTTCCAGGGAGAACAACCCAAGTTAACCCAATCTCCCCTCATAGCTAAGACCCTCCATACCAGGCAACACCCTGGTAAACCTTCTCTGCACTCTCTCCAATTCCTCCACGTCCTTCTGGTAGTGCGGCGACCAGAACTGGACGCAGTACTCCAAATGTGGCCTAACCAGCGTTCTATACAGCTGCATCATCAGACTCCAGCTTTTATATTCTATACCCCGTCCTATAAAGGCAAGCATACCATATGCCTTCTTCACCACCTTCTCCACCTGTGTTGCCACCTTCAAGGATTTGTGGACTTGCACACCGAGGTCCCTCTGTGTTTCTATACTCCTGATGACTCTGCCATTTATTTTATAACTCCTCCCTACATTATTTCTTCCAAAATGCATCACTTCGCATTTATCCGGATTAAACTCCATCTGCCACTTCTCCGCCCAATTTTCCAGCCTATCTATATCCTGCTGTATTGCCCGACAATGCTCTTCGCTATCCGCAAGTCCAGCCATCTTTGTGTCATCCGCAAACTTGCTTATTACACCAGTTACATCTTCTTCTAAATCATTTATATATATCACAAATAGCAGAGGCCCCAGTACAGAGCCCTGCGGAACACCACTGGTCACAGACCTCCAGCCGGAAAAAGACCCTTCGGCCACTACCCTCTGTCTCCTATGGCAAAGCCAGTTCTCCACCCATCTAGCCACTTCTCCTTGTATCCCATGAGCCTTAACCTTCTTAACCAACCTGCCATGTGGGACTTTGTCAAATGCCTTACTGAAATCCATATAGACGACATCCACGGCCCTTCCTTCATGAACCGTTTTTGTCACTTCCTCAAAAAACTCCACCAAATTTGTAAGGCACGACCTCCCTCTTACAAAACCATGCTGTCTATCACTAATGAGATTGTTCCGTTCTAAATGCACATACATCCTGTCTCTAAGAATCCTCTCTCACAACTTCCCGACCACGGACGTCAAGCTCACCGGCTTATAATTTCCTGGGTTATCCCTGCTACCCTTCTTAAACAACGGGACCACATTCGCTATCCTCCAATCCTCAGGGACCTCACCCGTGTCCAAAGAAGCGACAAAGATTTCCGTCAGAGGACCAGCAATTTCATCTCTCGTCTCCCTGAGCAGTCAACTGATGAAGGCCAGTATTCCATACGCCTTCTTAACCACAGCCTTTACCTGCGAAGCGGCTTTGAGCGTCCTATGAACCCGGACGCCAAGATCCCTCTGTTCTTCCACACTGCCAAGCGTCTTACCCTCAATATTATATTCTTCCATCCTATTCGACCTGCCAAAATGAGCCATCACACACTTCTCTGGGTTGAAGTCCATCTGCCACTTCTCCACCCACTCTTGCATCTTATCTATGTCTCATTGCAACTGCTGACATCCCTCTACACTATCCACAACACCTCCAAATTTTGTGTCATCAGCAAACTTGCCAACCCATCCTTCCACTTCCTCATCCAGGTCATTTCTAAAAATCACAAAGAGCAAGGGTCCCAGAACAGATCCCTGGGGCACCCCACTGATGAGCGACCTCCACTCTGAAAAAGACCCAACTACAACCACTCTTTGCCTTCTGTGGGCAAGCCAGTTCTGAATCCACAAAGCAATGTCCAATTCTATCCCATGCCCCTTCTCTTTCTCCATAACTCTTGCATGGGGCACCTTATCAAACGCCTTACTGAAATCCACATAAACCACATCTACCGCTCTTCCCCGTCTAAGAGTCGATCACATCTTCAAAAAACTCAATCGGACTCGTAAGGCATGATCTGCCTCGGACAAAGCCGTGCTGGCTACTTCTGATCATACTATTCCTTTCCAAATGTTCATAAATCCTACCTCTCAGGATCTTCTCCATCAACTTACCTACCACTGAGGTTAGACTCACCGGTCTATAATTTCCTGGGCTATCTCTTTTCCCTTTCTTGAATAACGGAACCACATCCGCCATCCTCCAATCCTCCGGAGGGTCTCCTGTCTCCATTGACGACGCA
>NW_027593442.1:0-32347 GCF_964213995.1 Mustelus asterias
GGGAGAGAGTGACGGGGGGGGGAGAGAGTGACGGGGGGGGAGAGAGAGTGACGGGGGGGGAGAGAGTGATGGGGGTGGGGGGAGAGAGTGATGGGGGTGGGGGGAGAGAGTGTGATGGGGGGGGGAGAGAGAGTGATGGGGGGGGGGAGAGAGAGTGATGGGGGGCGGAGAGAGAGTGATGGGGGGGGGGAGAGAGAGTGATGGGGGGGGGGGAGAGAGAGTGATGGGGGGGGGGGGGGAGAGAGAGTGATGGGGGGGGGGAGAGAGAGTGATGGGGGGGGGGGAGAGAGAGTGATGGGGGGGGGGGAGAGAGAGTGATGGGGGGGGGGGGGAGAGAGAGTGATGGGGGGGGGGGGAGAGAGAGTTATGGGGGGGGGGGAGAGAGAGTGATGGGGGGGGGAGAGAGAGTGATGGGGGGGGGAGAGAGAGTGATGGGGGGGGGAGAGAGAGTGATGGGGGGGGGAGAGAGAGTGATGGGGGGGGGAGAGAGAGTGATGGGGGGGGGAGAGAGAGTGATGGGGGGGGAGAGAGAGTGATGGGGGGGGGAGAGAGTGATGGGGGGGGAGAGAGAGTGATGGGGGGGGGAGAGAGAGAGTGATGGGGGGGGGAGAGAGAGTGATGGGGGGGGGGAGAGAGTGATGGGGGGAGGGGGAGAGAGTGATGGGGGGGAGGGGGAGAGAGTGATGGGGGGGAGGGAGAGAGTGATGGGGGGGAGGGGAGAGAGTGATGGGGGGGAGGGGAGAGAGTGATGGGGGGGGAGAGAGTGATGGGGGGGGAAGAGTGATGGGAGGGGGAGAGAGTGATGGGGGGGGAGAGAGTGATGGGGGGGAGGAGAGTGATGGGGGGGGAGAGAGTGATGGGGGGGGAGAGAGTGATGGGGGGGGAGAGAGTGATGGGGGGGGAGAGAGTGATGGGGGGGAGAGAGTGATGGGGGGGGAGAGAGTGATGGGGGGGGAGAGAGTGATGGGGGGGAGAGAGTGATGGGGGGGAGAGAGTGATGGGGGGGGAGAGAGTGATGGGGGGGGGAGAGAGTGATGGGGGGAGAGAGTGATGGGGGGGGAGGAGTGATGGGGGGAGAGAGAGTGATGGGGGGGGAGAGTGATGGGGGGAGAGGTGATGGGGGGGAGAGAGTGATGGGGGGGAGAGAGTGATGGGGGGGAGAGAGTGATGGGGGGGGAGAGAGTGATGGGGGGGAGAGAGTGATGGGGGGGGAGAGAGTGATGGGGGGGGAGAGAGAGTGATGGGGGGGGGGAGAGAGAGTGATGGGGGGGGAGAGAGTGATGGGGGGGGGAGAGAGAGTGATGGGGGGGGGGAGAGAGAGTGATGGGGGGGGAGAGAGAGTGATGGGGGGGCCGAGAGAGTGTGGGGGGGCTCGAGAGAGTGATGGGGGGGGGAGAGAGTGATGGGGGCGGAGAGAGTGATGGGGGGCGGAGAGAGTGATGGGGGGGGGGAGAGAGTGATGGGGGGGGGAGAGAGTGATGGGGGGGGAGAGAGTGATGGGGGGGGAGAGAGTGATGGGGGGCGGGAGAGAGTGATGGGGGGGGGAGAGAGTGATGGGGGGGGAGAGAGTGAGGGGGGGGAGAGAGTGATGGGGGGGGGAGAGAGTGATGGGGGGGGAGAGAGTGATGGGGGGGGGAGAGAGTGATGGGGGGGGGAGAGAGTGATGGGGGGGGAGAGAGAGTGATGGGGGGGGAGAGAGAGATGGGGGGGGGGAGAGGAGAGATGGGGAGGTGGGGCGAGATGGTCAGTGCAGTCGTTGCTTGGTGAGGAGGTCTCTTTTGACGGGGGAGGAGCACTCATCCAGATGTGAATGAAACCATTCTCGACTGACCCTCCAATTCCGCCCCAGCCCCAACATCATTCCCCACTCCCTCCCATCCCAAATTCCTTCCACTGCCTGGCGCTAGAAGTCTGGGAGATTTTAACACAGAATAAAAGTCGGAAAACAACATTGATTCAAAACATCTGGATGGAGGACAGGCGCTTCTGTGTGTGTCTCTCTCTCTGATCCCCTTCGGGAAAGGATGGTCTGCCTTTAGCAAAATAACATATTAATCAGACAGAAAAAGTGTGGGGGGAATGTTTGGAGAGCGAGTGCTGGGAGAGGGGGTCTGGATAAATAAAAAGAACTTCGAATAGTAAGTTTTAAAGACTTTTTAAAAAAATAGTCTCAGGGACTGGCCACACCCATCCCGAGTCAGTTTAATTTAACTAAACGGTTCCCTACTCAGTCCCTGATCCCGTTCACAAAATAATAAATTAAAATCTCTGGGTTTTTAAAAAAAATGGGACTTATCGTTTGGTTTGAAAAGAAATATTAGCTTAAAAATTAAAAAAAAACTTCTTCAACCAGTGAAATGTGAGCGAATTCCCGCCCTTAAAACTTTTTTTCCCCCAAGTTATAGATTGAGGTCAACTTCAAGTGGGATTTCGGCTGAATTTTGAAATCGAAATAGCACTGGAACTGAGTAATGCCTTCAAAACAACTCCCTCGCATCTGCCCACAGTCAAAAAAAGGGAGTAGCAATAACGCACACACACTTTCTCAAAACAAGTCCAGCAAAGGGATACATTATTTTCGCGAGGAAGTGCAAACATATGGGGTGGGATAAATTCTTACCTGGAATCCCTCAAACTCTGCACCCTGCTTCTATTTCTCGTTTTGGGTTAGAGCCGCGGTGAATACAAAACTCGTTCACAGTCCCAGCTCGAAACAACGCCCTCCCTCACACTCACTCAGCGCCGTCCAAAGAACGTTAAAGGGATCGCTTCACCCTCTCTGCATCACACATCTGCCCTCCTCTCGCAACTGGTTAATAAGGATGTGTGTATTTCCTTGTTTAATGTGGCAGTTAATTTATTTTTCATTCAAGCCCTACAGTGCAGAAGGAGGCCATTCTGCCCGTCAAATGTACACTGGCTCTCCAACAGAGCATCCCACCCAGACCCTACCCCCACAACCGCATGTATTTACCCAGCTAATCCCCCTAACCCATACATTTTTGGACACCAAGGAGCAATTTATTATGGCCAATCTACCTAACCTACATAATATTTATCCTCCATCCAATATCACCAAAACAGATTATCGGGGGACTAGCACATCAGTTTTAAAGTATATTTATCAGCGTCACAATTAGGCTTACATTAACACTGCAATGAAGTTACCGTGAAAATCCACCCAGTTGCCACACTCCGGCGCCTGTTCGGGTACACCGAGGGAGAATTTAACATGGCCAATACACCTAACCAGCACGTCTTTCAGACTGTGGGAGGAAACCGGAGCACCCAAAGGAAACCCACGCAGGCACGGGGAGAATGTGCAGGCTCCGCACAGACAGTGACCCAAGCCGGGAATCGAACCCGGGTTCCTGACGCCATGAGGCAGCAGTGCTAACCACTGTGCCACCATCACTGTGGGATCTTGCTGTGCATAGAAACACTAGTGTCGTGCTAATTTGGCCGGACTAGTAATCCAGGGGCCCAGGCTATTGCTCTGGGTGAGATCTGGGTTCAAATCCCGCCACGGCAGCTGGTGGGGTTCAAATTCAATTAATAGAACCTGAAATTATAAAGCTAGTCTCAGTAATGGTGACCACAGAATTATCATTGATCGTTGTAAAACAAAACATCTGGTTCATGAGGGAAGAAAATCTGCCACCCTCACCCGCTCTGACCTACATAACTTGTATTGAGAGGGCACTGCCAACCATTCAGGGTCAGTCCTGGTTAAAGTTTTTTTTAAAGTTTATTTATTAGTCACAAGTAAGGCTTACATTAACACTGCAATAAAGTTATCGTGAAACTCCCCTGGTCACCACACTCCGGTGCCTGTTTGGGTAAATGCACCTAACCAGCACATCTTTCAGAATGTGGGAAACTGGAGCACCCGGAGGAAACCCATGCAGACATGGGGAGAATGTGCAAACTCCACAGACAGTGACCCAAGCCAGGAATCAAACCCGGGTCCCTGGCGCTGTGAAGCAGCAGTGCTAACCACTGCACTACTGTGCCATCCTTGTGTTTGACACCTTCCTCCTAAAGCATCCCAGCTCAGTCCCTCCAGCACCCCCCCTCCCCTCCCCCCCACCCCACCCCACCATGGGCTTGCTGGCCCCTATCTCCAAATCTTACTCAGCCCTACAACCCTCCGAGATCTCTGTGCCTGTAATGCCCTAACTATGTTGCGGGTTTTAAACAAAAAGAAAAAGAGATGGGGCTTGCACACGTGGATTCAAAATAACAACAGCAGATTTATTGAGGCGCTGCTGCCTGTACAGAGTAGGAAAAAGCAGGAGCCCGTGAAACACCCCAATGACAGCACCATGTGACCAGCTCTTGAAGCAATCATGCAACCACTTAAATATATAACATCCTTCCCCCTTTCTGTCTGTGGTAACGACAACAAATTATGACGATGTTAGACATAGAATCAATGATACTCTAGACACAGTACTGTGCATCATTAATCATTCTACACAGTCAATACAAAAGACAATCAGTGAAACACCCCAATGACATCACCATCAAATCGGCGGCACAGTGGTTAGCACTGCTGCCTCACAGCACCAGGGACCCGGGTTCGATTCCCGGCTCGGGTCACCGTCTGTGCGGAGTCTGCACGTTCTCCCCGTGTCTGCGTGGGTTTCCTCCGGGTGCTCCGGTTCCCTCCCACAGTCCAAGGATGTGCAGGTTAGGTGGATTGCCCCCTAGGGTAAATGCATGGGGTTACGGGGATAGGGCCTGGGTGGGATTGTGGTTGGTGCTGACTCGGTGGGCTGAATAGCCTCCTTCTGCATTGTAGGATTCGATGATTCTATGTGACCAGCCCTTAAAGCAATCATGCAACCACTGAAACCCCCTGGAACACTTACATGGCAAACATATGAAGTAGGAACAGCAGTAGGCCACTCGGTTCCTTGAGCCTGCCTAGCAATTCAATAAGATCCTGGTTAATCTGATTGTAACCTCAACAGCACATTCTTGCCTCCCCCGAATAAGTTTTTACCCGCTTGTTAATCAAGGGACTGCACGTGGCACAGTGGTTAGCACTACTGCCTCACAGCGCCAGCGACCTGGGTTCAGTTCTGGCCTTGGGTCACTGTCTGTGTGGAGTCTGCACGTTCTCCCCGTGTCTGGTGGGTTTCCTCTGGGTGCTCCGGTTTCTTCCCACAGTCCAAAGATAAGACCATAAGACATAGGAGCAGAATTAGGCCACTCGGCCCATCGAGTCTGCTCCGCCATTCAATCATGGCTGATATTTTTCTCATCCCCATTCTCCTGCCTTTTCCCCATAACCCCTGTTCCCCTTATTAATCAAGAACCTATCTATCTCTATCTTAAAGACACTCAATGACCTGGCCTCCACAGCCTTCTGCGGCAAAGAGTTCCACAGATTCAGCGCTCTCTGGCTGAAGAAATTCCTCCTCATCTCTGTTTAAAGGATCGTCCCTATAGCCTGAGGTTGTGCCCTCTGGTTCTAGGTTTTCCTACTAGTGGAAACATCCTCTCCATGTCCACTCTATCCAGGCCTCACAGTATCCTGTAAGTTTCAATAAGATCCCCCCTCATCTAAACTCCAATGAGTACAGACCCAGAGTCCTCAACCATTCCTCATGTGCAGGTTAGGTGGATTGGCTGTGCTATATTGCGCCTTAGTGTCCAAAGATGTGTAAGTTAGATGGATTGGCCATGCTAAATTGCCCCCTTGGTGTCCAAAGATGTGCAGGTTAGGTAGATTGGCCATGGTAAGATGCTGCATCGAAGAGATGGTGCTGACTTGATGGGCTGAATGGCCTCCTTCTACATTGTAGGGATTCTATGATTCTAAATTCCATCCCGCTCCCACCGTGTGCTGTGGCTTTTGTCGGTTTCACCTCTTTGACCTTCCCTTGGTAAGGAGGAGGGCGAGGTTGGCTGGACAGTTCCATGGGTTTCAGCAGCTCGCCAATGGACCGTTGTTCGCTAGTGAGCTATTTGCCCATGGAGGGCATCTTAACCAAGACTGATTCTGTCAACACCTGACATCCATGTGCAGCGTTATTGGTTCACTCATTCTCAAGATCTGGGCGAACATTTCTGGACCATTGCTTATTGATTTTAATTCTTCCCTCGTTGGCAGCATTGCTTTGAGCTTCCAGCGCCCAAAGCTCTGGAATTCCCTTTCTTTCCTCCCTTAAGACATGCCTTAAAATCTACCTCTTCCCAAACTCTTGCTCAAATTTCCTAATATCTCCTTATGTGGCTAGGTGTCAAACCTTGCTCGATTGATGTCCCTGCAAAGTATCTGGGGAGCATTTTAGCTATATTAAAGGTGCTTTGTAAAAATAAGTTATTGTTGCTCTCGGTTCTTGGCCTGGGGTGGCATGGTGGCACTGTGGTTAGCACTGCTGCCTCACAGCACCAGGGACTTGGGTTTGATTCCGGCCTTGGGTCACTGTCTTTGCGGAGTTTGCACATTCTCCCCGTCTCTGCGTGGGTTTCCTCCGGGTGCTCCTGTTTCCTTCCGCAGTCCGAAAGATGTGCAAGGTGGATTGGCCATGCTAAGTTGCCCCTTAATGTCCAAAGATGTGCAGGTTAGGTGGATTGGCCATGCTAAATTGCCCTTTAGTGTCCAAAGATGTGCAGGTTAGGTGGATTGGCCATGCTAAATTGCCCCTTAGTGTCCAAAGATGTGTAGGTTAGGGGGATTGGCCATGCTAAATTGCCCCTTAGTGTCCAAAGATGTGCAGGTTAGGTGGATTAGCCATGCTAAATTGCCCCTTAGTATCCAAAGATGTGCAGGTTAGGTGGATTGGCCATGCTAAGTTGCCCGTTAGTGTCCAAAGATGTGCAGGTTAGGTGGATTGGCCATGCTAAATTGCCTCTTAGTGTTAGGGGGACTAGCAGGGTAAATACGTGGGGTTATGGGGATAGGGCCTGGGTGGGATTGTTGTTGATGCAGACTCAGTGGGCTGAATGACCTCCTTCTGCACTGTAGGAATTCTATGCAGAAGCTATCTAGCTCTGCCTTAATAATATTCAAAGACTCTGCTTCCACTGTCTTCTGAGTTCCAAAGATTAAGAGAAAAAAAAATTAAAAATTCAATGTAAAAGGTGCTAGATAAATGCAGCTTCTCATTGTCATTGTCACTGGGGAGCAGGGAGATTAGGCACCATTTTTTCTTGCCATGCTCAGAGGCTTGCGAAAGGTTACACAGTGAAGACAGGCCCCTTTAACCAGCAGTGACTCCGCCCTCCCCTCCCACCTCCTCACAACCAGCTTTCCAAAACGCACTTCCATTTCCTGAAATTCCAAATCCAGTGGAGGAGCTGGAAGAACCTCGCTCGGAAGGCTGCGAGAATGATGCAGTCTGCACTCAGTCCAGCTGTGTTTCAGTTTCAGAACGACGGTGCGGTTATCGGACACGTTTATTCATGGATCGGACCCAGTGGAAATGTCCCAACCTTGGTGTTGGGGAGTAACACGACTCTACAGAGCAAACATGCATTTACTCCTCAGTGGCCGCCCTCCAGAGGGGTGAACTCAATCATAAAATCCCTACAGTGCAGAAGGAGGCCATTCAGCCCACCCAGGCCCTATCCATGTAACTCCACATATTTACCCTGCTAATCTCCCTGACACTTAAGGGGGATCCAAAGATGTGCGGATTGAGTGGATTGGCGATGCTAAATTGCTCCTTAGTGTCAGGGGGATTAGCAGGGTAAATACGTGGGGTTATGGGGATAGGTCCTGGTGTGGTAGGTGCAGACCCGATGGGCCAAATGGCCTCCTTCTGCACTGTAGGGATTCTATAATTTAGCATGGCAAATCCACCTAACCTACACATCTTTGGACACCAAGGGGCAATTTAATCGGTTGGTACGTGTTCTCAGACTTTTATATCTTTCTCCCGACAGAAGAAGGTGGAAGAAAGGATATCCGGGGTGCGTGGGGTGCTTGATTATGCTGGCTGCTTTTCCAAGGCAGCGGATGGGAGGCTGGTTTGCATGATGGACTGGGCTACTTTCACAACCCTTTGTAGTTCCTTGCAGTTTTGGGCAGAGCAGGAGCCATACCGAGCTGTGATACATTCGGAAAGGATGCTTTCTATGGTGCATCTGTAAGAATTGGTGAGAGTCGTAGTCACGCCAAATTTCCTTAGCCTCCTGAGAAAGTAGAGGCGTTGGTGGGGCCTTCTTAACTATAGCGTCAGCGTGGGGGGAGCCAGAACAGATTGTTGGTGATCTGGACACCTCGAATCTCGGGGTGAATACTCTGTACTGAGACGTACCTGCCTGAGTATTGCAAACCATTGTAAATAAATCAGTTTTGGTGAAGGGACACTGGTCTCTCAGAAGTTATTTCAAGTGAATTGGCGTGGGGTAAATCAGATTAGAAAGATAAAAGTGTGGCTCGAAGGTTGGTGTGGGTGAAATGGGGTTCGATTCATGGCACCAGTATGGGGGAAAGTGGGATCTGTGGGACAGTCTTCACCTGAAATAGTGTTCTGGTTAGTCATATAACTAGGGTGGCAGGGAATATTTTAAAATAACTAGTGGGGGAAGGGGTCATGTGAGGGGAGTTGTGTAAAGTCAAAGGGAAACAATGAGATTCGAGAGTAGGGTAACGATTTGAGTATCGATAAACCAGAGTGTGGCAGGAAGGGACAGTGTACAAACTTAGGAGTTCACCATTAACTAAGGCTAAAGACAGAACACAAATCAGAATATTCTACACGCGGGCATTATTGCCTGGCCCCAGTCCAAAGATGTGTGGGTTAAATTGACCCTAGTGTCAGGGGGATTAGCAGGGTAAATATGTGGGGTTACGGGAATATTGTGATATCCGTATCTCAATGCATGCAGCATTCAGAACAAAATGGACGAATTGTTAGCACAGTTACCACTGGAAAATGAGGTCGGAGAAGTAATAATAGGAAACAAAGCAATGGCAGAGGAACTGAATAGTTACTTTGCATCAGTCTTCACAGTGGAAGACACCAGTGGGATGCCGGAGCTCCAGGAGAGTCAGGGGGCACAGGTGAGTGTAATGGCCATCACTAAGGAGAAGGTTCTGGGGGAACTGAAAGGTCTGAAGGTGGATAAATCACCTGGACCGGATGGACTACAGCCCAGGGTTCTAAAAGAGATAGCTGAGGAAATTGTGGAGGCATTGGTGGTGATCTTTCAGGAATCACTGGAGGCAGGGAGGGTCCCAGAGGACTGGAAAGTAGCTAATGTAACACCGCTGTTTAAGAAGGGAGGGAGGCAGCAGACGGGAAATTGTAGGCTGGTTAGCCTGACTTTGGTCATTGGCAAGATTTTAGAGTCCATTATTAAAGATGAGATTGCGGAGTACTTGGAAGTGCATGATAAAGTAGGACTGAGTCGGCACGGCTTTGTCAAGGGGAGGTCATGTCTGACAAATCTGTTAGAGTTCTTTGAGGAGGTAACAAGGAAGTTAGATAAAGGAGAGCCAGTGGACGTGATTTATTTAGATTTCCAGAAGGCCTTTGACAAGGTGCCGCATAGGAGACTGTTAAATAAGTTAAGTGCCCATGGTGTTAAGGGTAAAATCCTGGCATAGATAGAGGATTGGTTGACTGGCAGAAGGCAGAGCGTGGGGATTAAGGGGTCTTTCTCAGGATGGCAGCCGGTGACTAGTGGTGTGCCTCAGGGGTCAGTGCTGGGGCCACAACCTTTCACAGTATACATTAACGATTTGGAAGAAGGAATTGAAGGCACTGTTGCTAAGTTTGCAGATGACACAAAGATATGTAGAGGGACAGGTAGTATTGAGGAAGCAGGGGGGCTGCAGAAGGACTTGGACAGGTTAGGAGAGTGGGCAAAGAAGTGGCAGATGGAATACAATGTGGAAAAGTGTGAGGTTATGCACTTTGAAAGGAGGAATGGAGGCATAGACTATTTTCTAAATGGGAAAATGCTTAGGAAATCAGAAGCACAAAGGGACTTGGGAGTCTTTGTCTCTTAAGGTTAACGTGCAGGTTCAGTCAGCAGTTAGGAAGGCAAATGCAATGTTAGCATTCATGTCGAGAGGGCAAGAATAGAACAGCAGGAATGTACTTCTGAGGCAGTATAAGACTCTAGGCAGACGCCATTTGGAGTATTGTGAGTGGTTTTGGGCCACGTATCGAAGGAAGGATGTGCTGGCCTTGGAAAGGGACCAGAGGAGGTTCACAAGGATGATCCCTGGAATGAAGAGCTTTTTGTATGAGGAACAGTTGAGGACTCTGGGTTTGTACTCATTGGAGTTTAGAAAGATGGGGGAGGATCTTATTGAAACTTACAGGATACTGCAAGGCCTGGATAGAGTGGACATGGAGAGAGTGTTTCCACCAATAGGAAAAACTAGAACCAGAGGCCACAACCTCAGACTAAAGAGACGATCCTTTAAAACAGAGATGAAGAGAAATTTCTTCAGCCAGAGAATGGTTAATCTGTGGAACTCATTGCCGCAGAAGGCTGTGGGGGTCAGGTCATTGAGTGTCTTTAAGGCAGAGATAGATAGGTTCTTGATTAATAAGGAGAGCAGAGGTTATGGGGAAAAGGCAGGAGAATGGGGATGAGAAAAATATCAGCCATGATTGAATGGCAGAGCAGACTCGATGGGCCGAGTGGTCTAATTCTGCTCCTATGTCTTATGGTCTCAGAAATAAATAGGTATAGGTATTCAATTTTATGGGATATGGGTGTCGCTGGCTGGGTATATATTTATGGCCTATTCCTAACTGCCCTTTCAGAGGGCATTTGAGAGTCAACCATTGTCTATTAATCCAGAAACTCAGCTAATGTTCTGGGGACCCGGGTTTGAATCCTGCCACGGCAGATGGTGGAATTTGAATTCAATAAAAAAAAATCTGGAATTAAGAATCTACTGATAACCATGAAACCATTGTCGATTGTCGGAAAAACCCATCTGGTTCACTAATGTCCCTTTAGGGAAGGAAATCTGCTGTCCTTACCTGGTCTGGCCTACATGTGACTCCAGAGCCACAGCAATGAGGTTGACTCTCAATTGCTTTCCAAGGCCAACTAAGGATGGGCAATAAATGTTGGCCCAGCCAGCGACACCCATGTCCCACAAACAAATTTTTTAAAAAGATTATATTCGGCAATGAGGGTTTCTGGAAATTTGTAGTGTCACTACCTTCCAAACAACAGAAAGAAGGAGAGACTTACATTTATGTAACTCCTTTCACATCCTCAGGACATTCCACAATGCTCCACAGCTAATTAATTACCATTAAAGTGAGGACATGTTTTTAAATATGACTTCCGACACACACACAAGTTCCCACTCAGAGTAAATGAGGTAAGTGGCTTTATGTTGATGCTGTTGTAGGTGCTGGAAGGACTGCCTGCTCCTCCCTAAACAAGGGCAATGGGATATTTTACATTCATGCAAACATGTAATCAAATAATGGCCCGATTTGCATAGTTAGAGACAATTTTTGCACAATCACTCTCCCATTGCAATGCAGGTGTCATCATTCCTCAGGAATTTTAAAGTTTATTTTATTTATTAGTGTCACAAGTAGGTTTACATTAACACTGCAATGAAGTTACTGTGAAAATCCCCTCGTCGCCACACTCCGGCGTCTGTTCGGGTACACTGATGAAGGGGCAGTGCTCCAAAAGCTTGTGCCACCAAATAAACCCATTGGACTTTAACCTGGTGTTGTGAGACTACTTACTGAGGAAGAATTTAGCACAGCCAATGCACTTCACCAGCACGTATTTCGGATTTGTGGGAGGAGCACCCGGAGGGAACCCACGCAGACACGGCGGAGAACGTGCAGACTCCGCACAGACAGTGAGCCAGGCTGGGAATCGAACCTGGGTCCCTGGCGCTGTGAGGCAGCAGTGCTAACCACTGTGCCTGATAGGGTCAACGTTGAGCCGAACCTGGGCCATAAACGTGAGGCGGTTTGTAATAATTCCAACAGGGAATTCAGGAGTAACGCCCTTACCCGCTGTGCCACTGTGCTGCCCCAATTCTGTGGTCTGTTCGAAAGCAGGAAGAGTGAGTTGGGGGGGCGGGAGAGAGGGAATAAAGAAACAACACAAATCTGAATATTCTTCACGCAGGCATTATTGCTTGGCCCCAGTCCAAAGATGTGCAGGCTAGGTGCATTGGCCGTGCTAAATTGACCCTAGTGTCAAAAGATTAGCAGGGTAAATACACAGGGTTACGGGAATAGGGCCTGGGTGGGATTGTGGTCGGTGCAGACTCGATGGGCCGAATGGCCTCCTTCTACAGTATAGGATTCTACAACTCTATGATTCTATCTTTGGACATTAAGGGACAATTTAGCATGGCCAATCCACCTTGCACATCTTTGGAGTGTGGGAGGAAACCGGAGCACCCGGAGGAAACCCACGCAGACACGGAGAGAACGTGTTGACTCCGCATTGACAGTGACACAAGGCTGGAATCGAACCCGGGTCCCTGGCACTGTGAGGCAGCTAACCACTGTGCCACCGTGCCACCCTTAACTTTGGCGGGGCACAAACCGGGCTTGGCTGCCCATGGTGCCCTCCCTCCCCCCACTACACCCCCAGCCCACCCCTAACCCAACTGACCACCCTACCAAAGTTGAATTCCATCCCCGGTATCTGCGTTGTGATTTGAGCAGAGAGGGGCTGTGGCAGGGAAGGAGTTAAACTGCCTGGGGCGGAACCGTTTAAAGCTGTTTTTAGTGTAAGTGGGACATGTGACTTCAATTAGGTTGCCTGGCGACACGAAGGGATGTAATCTTATTTTCTCATACGGTTAGGACCACCCAATGTGTCGGCAGGCCGGTGAGTCAGTGAGGCTGGGACAATCGGTCAGTCTGAGTAATCGTACTCGCTGCCTCGGTACATCGCAATGCGCTCACTCACCAAAAAGAATTCAGGCCCCCACCCCATTCCTAAAGCATTTCACACAAACAGGGATCCAGCTCCACCCGGGAACCAGGGAGACATTCCTTCCGGAATAGTAGCTGGATGTACACTTCCTTTGGAACTATGCCACGGCCTGTTTGGGCCCAGTCGATTGTTCAGTAACAAGAGAGTTTTTTACACAAATGTGTTCTTTCATAGGATGTGGGCGTTGGAGGCCAGGCCAGCATTCATTGCCTATCCCGAATTGTCCTTGAACTGAGCGGCAAATTAAGTCGGAGTCAAACACATTTATTTATTCATTTTTATGGAATGTGGGTGTTGTATTAAGTTCACGCAGACAGAAGCCCCTTCACCAGAATCCCTTTATTTACGATTCCAAAAGCAGTGTACAGAGCGCTGGCAGTCACCAGTCTACCTTCGAGAGTGCCAGAGGAACTGACACTCCCAGTTATATACAAAGTAAAGACTCCCTGATCAGCCCATCAATTGGCCCCTTAATCAGGGAGTTCATATTCCAATAGGCCAACGTCAATGCCCCGATTGAAGTCGTTACAGGCATCGCTGGCTGGGCCAGCATCGATTGCCCATCCCCAACTGCCCTCTATTTCAGAGGGCAGTTGAGAGTCAACCACATTGCTGTGGCTCTGGAGTCACATGTAGGCCAGACCGGGTAAGGACAGCAGATTTCCTACCCCAAAGGGACATGAGTGAAAAAGATGGATTTTTCCGACAATTGATAATGGCTTCAAGGCCATCATTAGACTTTTAATTCCAGATTTTTATTAAATTCAAATTTCGCCATCTGCCGTGGGTGGATTCGAACCCGGGTCCCCGGAGCATGATCCTGGATTTCTGGGTTGCTAGTCCACCACTTCCCCAAATCTTGGCTGGCACCCCAACACAGTATTGATATGGTGCTACACTTCTAGAATCCCTCCAGTGCAGAAAGAGGCCATTCAGCCCATCGAGCTGCACTGACAACAATCCCACCCAAACCCTATCCCCGTAATCCCACGTATTTACCCTAGTTCCCGTGACACTAAGGGGCAATTTTTAGCATGGCCAATCCACCTAACCCGCACATCTTTGGACTGTGGGAGGAAACCGGAGCACCCGGAGGAAACCCACGCAGACACGGGGAGAACGTGCAGACTCCACACAGACAGTGACCCGAGGCCAGGAAAATCAGGGCGCTGTTTCTCCCTTTGGGAAATATAAAGGCCGGAATTCTCCAATGTTGGTGCTCAGCCAAATCTCCCATCGCAGCAGCGGCACTGGAGAATCCCAGCCGCAGGCGAGTCGGAGAGTCCCATCCAGAATATCCCATGACACGATTATATTTCTTTATATTATTCCACGGGATGTGGGTCACACTGACTAGGCCCATTTATGGCCGTCCCTAACTGACATTCAAAGGTGGTGGGTGAGCTGCCTTCCTGAACTGTTGCAGTCCCTGAGGTGTAGGTACACCCATAGTGCTGTTAGGGAGGGAGTGCCAGGATTTTGACCCCGCGACAGTGACGGAACAGCCAATATACTTCCAAGTCAGGATGGTAAGTGGTTTGGAGGGAACTTCCAGATGGTGGTGTTCCCAGGTATCTACTTCCCCTTGTCCTTCTAGATCAGTGAGGGGCAACCTGGGCTAGTAAGTGAGCTGCATGAGTGGCCCTCCTTCATCTCAGTGGGCCGCAGGATTGAAATTGGGCTTGTTCACTAACCGTGACCCCATGAATAAGATTCAATACATTCAATACACGCCGAATATTTCATAACCAGTTATAGAAAATGCTTCATCATTTAATTTGATTTGATTTGATTTATTATTGCCACATGTAGTAACATATAGTGATAAAGTATTGTTTCTTGCGCGCTATACAGACAAAGCATACTGTTCATAGAGAAGAAAAGGAGAGGGTGCAGAATGTAGTGTTACAGTCATAGCTAGGGTGTAGAGAAAGATCAGTTTAATGCGAGGTAGGTTTATCAAAAGTCTGATGGCAGCAGAGAAGAAGCTGTTCTTGAGTTGGTTAGTACATGACCTCAGACTTTTGTATCTTTTCCTCAACAGAAGAAGGTGAAAGAGAGAATATCTGGGGTGTTTGGGGTCCTTGATTTATATGTTAATAGAACTGTCATAAATTTCAAACGGTAAAAACAAAAGCAATATTGATGCTTAGGACACAGAAGGAGCACACGGCTCTCACAGTCAATGTTGTGAGCAATCAGCACCCACCTCACTTCACTCACCCTCGCTTTACGAGCGAATCACTTCAGTCACACCGGTAGGAAAAAAACTACATGGACGGAAACCAGCGGAATATGGTAACCCTGTGGACAATAGTCAACAAAATGTCTCGTGGGGGCCGCACTCAGAACCCAGATAGACCACATGTGACCCCTAGGACTCAGGTTACCCACTGCTGACTTAGATGGCAGTGGTCA
Organism: Mustelus asterias; assembly: GCF_964213995.1. NCBI lineage: Eukaryota > Metazoa > Chordata > Chondrichthyes > Carcharhiniformes > Triakidae > Mustelus > Mustelus asterias. Next base: position 15,331 of record NW_027593442.1, read on the forward strand.
GGGGTTTGGAAGGTGATGCCAAAGAAGCCTTGCTGAGTCTCTACACTGCATCTTGTAGATCACATAATCATAGGATCTCTACAGTGCAGAAGGAGGCCATTCAGTCCATCAAGTCGGCACTGACTCTCCAACAGAGTGTCTTACCCAGGCCCTCTCCCCTGCCCCATCCACATCTCCTCACACATTTCCCACAGCTAATCCACCTAACCTGCGCATCTTTGAATACTAAGGGGCAATTTAGCATGGTCAATCCACCTAACATATACATCTTGGGATATTAAGGGGCAATTTAGCATGGCCAATCCACCAAACCCTGCATACTTTTGGATACTAAGGGGCAATTTACCATGGCCAATCCACCCAACCTGCACACCTTTGGACATTAAGGTGCAATTTAGCATGGCCAATCCACTTAACATACACATCTTGGAACATTAAGGGGCAATTTGCCATGGCCAATCCACAAAACCTGAACACCTTTGGATACTAAGGGGCAATTTAGCATGGCCAATCCACCTAACACTGTCAGCGTTGGAGGGAGTGAATGTTTGAGGTGGTGGATGGGAACCCAGATCAGAGGGGTTGCTTTGTCCTGGATGGAGTTAAGCTTCTTGAGTGTTGAGAAACAGGTACTTTTGGAAATGTTCAGCAGGTTTGAAAGCATCAGTGGAAAGTGAAACAGTTAATGTTTCAGCTCATTGTCTCCGTCACTCCCGGTGTCCTTCACAATCTTTATTGTTCAATAAACATCACAACAAAAAACATCGCTGTTTGTGAGACCTTGGCTGACATTTCTCCAATAATATAACAGGTGTCGTTCAGCAACTTGTGTGTTGCTGAAGAAAAGACACAGGCTGTCGAAGCTGTCCACCTTGCACTCATCAGGACAGATTGACAAGAATACCCAATCTCAAAAGGGAACAACAATTCACACTGCACTAGAGGAGGGCACTAATTGGTTGGCCAGCGGACTCTGGTTGTTAGAGGCATTAATACAACAGTGACTACATTTCAGAAAGTGATACATAGTCTGTAAAACACTGTGGGTGGGATCATCCGGCCGTGCTCGCCCCAAAACCAGAAAATCCCACCCGAGGTCAATGGACCTTTGCATGGTCCACCCACCCCCGTCCCTCCAAACCCTCTACAATTCCCATGGACCTGGGTTCAATTCCAGCCTCGGGTCACTGTCTGTGCAGAGTTTGCACTTTCTCCCCGTGTCTGCATAGATTTCCTCCGAGTGCTCTGGTTTCCTTCAACACAGTAAGAGTTTTAACAGCACCAGGTTAAAGTCCAACAGGTTTATTTGGTAGCAAATGCCATTAGCTTTCGGAGCGCTGCTCCTTCGTCAGATGGAGTGGAAATCTGCTCTCAAACAGGGCACAGAGACACAAAATCAAGTTACAGAATACTGATTAAAATGCGAATCTCTACAGCCAACCAGGTCTTAAAGATACAGACAATGTGAGTGGAGGGAGCATTAAGCACAGGTTAAAGAGATGTGTATTGTCTCCAGACAGGACAGCCAGTGAGATTCGGCAAGTCTAGGAGGCAAGCTGTGGGGGTTACTGATAGTGTGACATAAACCCAACATCCCGGTTTAGGCCGTCCTCATGTGTGCGGAACTTGATTATCAGTTTCTGCTCAGCGAATCTACGCTGTCGTGTGTCGTGAAGGCCGCCTTGGAGAACGCTTACCCGAAGATCAGAGGCTGAATGCCCATGACCGCTGAAGTGCTCCCCCACAGGAAGAGAACAGTCTTGCCTGGTGATTGTTGAGCGGTGTTCATTCATCCGTTGTCATAGCGTCTGCAATCACCAGGCAAGACTGTTCTCTTCCTGTGGGGGAGCACTTCAGCGGACATTACGTGGACAAACACAGAGAAGTCCATGGTTGGCAATGCCCTCTTAGGGCATGGTACCTGACGAGAGAGAGATGCCCCCAGCGCTGTTGCCCAAGTACATACCTGAAGAAACTACACATGGGGAAATACCAGAGAAGAAATATTTTGTGTCTGTCTTTTCAGTGGAAGACAACAATTACAAACCAAATGCATAACCAAGGAGCAAATAAAGTGAGGGGCTTAAAGTAATTCGTATCAGTGGAGGAAAAGCATTGGGGAAACCCAAGGGACTAAAATCTGACAGATCCCCTGGACCTGACGACTTGCATCCAAGGGATCCAAAAGAAAGGGCTGCGGACACAATTGATGTACGAGTTAGGATTTTCCAACTTCCTTCCAGAATGGTTGGAGCAAATTAGAAGTGAGCAAATGTAAAGTTGCTATTCAGCAAAGATTTGATTTGATTTATTATTGTCACATGTATTAGTATGCAGTGAAAAGTATTGTTTCTTGTGTGCTATACAGACAAAGCATACCGTTCATAGAGAAGGAAAGGAGAGAGTCCAGAATGTAGTGTTGCAGTCATAGCTAGAGTGTAGAGAAAGATCAGCTTAGTGCAAGGTAGGTCCATTCAAAAGTCTGATGGTCAAGAAACAGAGAGAGATTTACAGATCACTTAACCTGGACATCAGTTAGGGGAGGTGATGGCCCAGTGGTTTTATTGCTGGACTATTAATCCAGAAATTCAACTGATGTTCTGGGGACCCGGTTTCGAATCTTGCCACAGGCAAATGGTGGAATTTGAATTCAATAAAAAATATCTGGAATTAAGAATCTACTGATGGCCATGAAACCATTGTTGATTGTTGGAAAAACCTATCTGGTTCACTAATGTCCTTTAGGGAAGGAAATCTGCCGTCCTTACCTGGTCTGGCCTACATGTGACTCCAGAGCCAGAGCAATGTGGTTGACTCTCCACTGCCCTGGGGCAACTAGGGATAGGCAATAAATGCTGGCCAGCCAGCGACACCCATGTCCCATGATTGGATATAGAATATAAAAGAGGCAGTGGTGTAATGGTTTTGTCACTGGACTAGTAATCCAGAAACTCAGGGTAATGCTCTGGTGACCCGAGTTCGGATCCCACCACGGCAGATGGTGAAATTAGAATTCAATAAAAATATATCTGGAATTAAGAATCTACTGATGACCATGAAACCATTGTCGATTGTCGGGAAAAATCCGACATGTCCCTAGGAATCTGCCAGCTACTCTTCAATGCCCACTCTGCCATCCTTACCCAGACTCTTCTATGCCCACTCTGGCCAAGGGAAGGCCCAGCCAGCGATGCCCATACCCCTCAAATGAATTGAGAAAATGGTGTTACTGAGGAAGTTTGAAAATCCTGCAGTTTGATCAAAGCCTGGTTTGGTGAAAAGGAAGTTGTGTTTCGAGGGTTTTGAGGATATAACGAGGGGGATAGATAGAGGGGAGTCAGTAGTTCGGGGGAGTGGGGAGATCACAAACTCGTGACCCCGCGTGGGGTCATGGAACGAGATGTTTGAGCAGCAATGGCGGCCGCACGAATCGGACTGGGGTTTTGACAGCCGCGTGGCCCCTTTAAATGTTTGTGTTTGTTTTTCCTCTCAACGTGTCGTCGGGCCTGTTCACCAAGGCTCGGTCGCTGCTGCGAACACAGAGTGCAAAAAGGTGGGTTTTCCCTTTTATTGGTGGAATTAAAACTACACCCCGCCCCAAATCGTGTCTAACAATTCTTGAAACTCCCCACCCCCACCACCCTGTACCCATCAAACACACATCCTCTGCCCTCTACCCCCAGCTCTCACTCCCCGCCCTCCATCCCCTCCACCCTGATTTTCACCTCGGGGGTCACCCATTGTCGAGGGATTAATTTTTTTTTTCTCCATTCGTGGGACGTGGGCGTCGCTGGCTGGGCCAACATTTATTGCCCATCCCTAGTTGCCCGAGGACACTTGAGAGTCAACCACGTGGTGGCGCAGTGGGACAGTGGTTAGCGCTGCTGCCTCACAGCACCAGGGACCCGGGTTCGATTCCCGACTTGGGTCACTGTCTGTGTGGAGTTAGCACATTCTCCCCGTGTCTGCGTGGGTTTCCTCCGGGTGCTCCGGTTTCCTCCCACAGTCTGAAAGACGTGCTGGTTAGGTGCATTGGCCGTGCTAAATTCTCCCTCAGTGTAACCAAACAGGCGCCGGAGTGGGGTGACTAGGGGCTTTTCACAGTAACTGCATTGCAATGTTAATGTAAGCCTACTTGTGACGCTGATAAACAAATTTTACTTTTCTTTCAACTTTGCTTTTACATTGGAATCACATGTAGGCCAGACCAGGTGAGGACGGCAGATTTCCTTGCCTAAAAGGGCCATTAGTGAACCAGATGGGTTTTTCCGACAATCGACAATGGTTTTGTGGTCATCAGTAGATTCTTAATTCCAGATTTTTCTTTATTGAATTCAAATTCCACCATCTGCCATGGCGGGATTCTTAGAAACTTAGAAACCCTACAGCACAGAAAGAGGCCATTCGGCCCATTGAGTCTGCACCGACCACAATCCCATCCAGGCCCTACCCCCATATCCCTACATATTTACCCACTAACCTACACATTTCAGGGCACTAAGGGCAATTTTTTAGCATGGCCAATCAACCTAATCTTTGGACTGTGAGAGGAAACCGGAGCACCCGGAGGAAACCCACGCAGACACGGGGAGAATGTGCAAACTCCACACAGACCCAAGCCGGGAATCGAACCCAGGTCCCTGGAGCTGTGAAGCAGCAGTGCTAACCACTGTGCCACCGTGCTGCCCGATTCGAACCCGGGTCCCCAGAACATTAGCTGAGGTTCTGGATTAATCATCTAGTGATAATACCACGAGGCCATTGTGTTCCCATAAATGGAGTCAGATTGGGAAAATGTTTGGGAAGGGTGCCGCAAAATAAAAAGACCAAACAAGGCTTCCGACGAGGGAAAAGGTTAATGAGCGTGATAGGGACTCGTTGGTGCTGGGGATAATGTATTAACATACCTGGAGGATTTGGCAGTGAGTAGAGATATAAACCGGGCATTGTCAATTTGGCAGGCTGTAACTCACCACCACCTTCTCAATGGCAATTAGGGTTGGGCGATAAATACTGGCCTTCTCAGTGACACTCACATCCCATGAATGAATAAAAACAAAGAAAGACTTCTGCGGGCTCAGTGCTGGAGCCCCAGCTATTTACAATCCATATCAATGACACAGACCGAGAGGGCGATAGTCGTGTACTCCAAGTGTGCTGACAATACAAAGCTAGGTTTTTATGAATAGATAACCAGAGTACGATCCGAGGAAAGTGCGAAGGTTACTCTCTTCTGTAGTAAGAACAGAAAATAGGGATTTTGAAAGAGGAAGGGAGGTGGTTTGTGAAACATTTTGCAATGGTTAAGTCCAGCAAGACTTTGAACATCATATTCAACACCCTGATCTTGCCTTCCCCCCATATCGAATCATAGAATCTACAGTGCAGAATGAGGCCATTTGGCCCATCGAGCCTGCATCGACAATAATCCCACCCAGGCCCTATCCCTGCAACCCCCATGTATTTACCCTCCTAACCCCCTGACACTAAGGGGCAATTTATCATGGCCAATCAACCTAGCCATCCCTAACCATCAGCCAAACATATCCTTTGATCCCTTTAGCCCTGTTGTGGGAAAAGTACCACTAGGTCAGGCTTGAAGGTTTCAACAATACAGTTTTATTTAATGAAGCTTCGTGGAGAAAAGTCACTGGCTCTCCGCAGTGCTTCTAGACAGCTACCTTCTCTCAATGAGACAAGAGGAGCAGTCCATCTTTATACCCTTTACACAATAGATGGACCGGACATCTAGCCATTATCACATCGTTGTAATCAAGTAGGTGATCGATCGTTAAACACATCGTTATAGACAAATACAGACAGATACAGACATAAGCATGTTAACATCGCATTGTTCTATGAATGGATACATTTCCTACATCAGTGGCAATCAATGACTTTAGTTTCGGTCTATTCATACAGTAGTTTACCGTAATTGGTTTTCCTGCATTTTGTATTCCCGATCCCGCCTCTAGTTAATCTCATTATCTATCCCTATTGTCCTTATCTTTAAGCCCTGGCTGGCTTCCTGTAGGATTTGATTCCTGCATGTTTAACTTTGGATAGCTGTCTGTCCTTTATGTTTTAATCTCAGGTGGCTGTCTGTCCTGAAAGTCAGTGCCCATTTAATGTCTCTTTCCCAGGTGACTGTTTGTGTGCCAGGCAACCATCTTATGTGTACCCGTCTGTATATTTTTCCTCCTTCAGCCCCAAGAGCTGTATCTAATTCCTTCTCGATATCACACAACGTTTTGGCCACAACTGCTTTCTGTGGTAGTGAATTCCACACAATCACGGTGGTTAGCACTGCTGCCTCACAGCTCCAGGGACCTGGGTTCGATTCCGGCCTTGGGTGACTGTCTGTGCGGAGTTCGCAGTTCTCCCCATGCCTAGGTGGGTTTCCTCCGGGTGCTCCGGTTTCCTCCCACTGTCCAAAGATGTGCAGGTTAGGTGATTGGCCATGCTAAATTGTCCCTTAGTGTCCCGGGATGCTTAAGCAGGCTAAATATGTTATGGGGATAGAACTTGGGTGGGATTGTGGTCAGTGCAGGCACAATGGACGAATGGCCTCCTTCTGTACTGGAGGGATTCTATTCTATTCTATTCTGTTCAATTCACCCCCCTCTGGGTGAAGAAATTTCTCCTCACCTCAGTCCTAAAAGGTTTACCCCTTATCCTCAAACTATGACTCCTAGTTCTGGACTCCCCCACCATTGGGAACATTCTTTCTGAATCTACCCTGTCTAACTCTGTTAGAATTTTATAAGTTTCTATGAGATCCCCTCTCACTTTTCTAAACTCCAGTGAATACAATCCATTGTACAGGGTGTACAGAAAGTCAAGCAGCTAATACAGCTTGCAATTAGAAAATGGCATGTTTGGCCTTGACTGAAAGGAACAAAATAGAAGATTCTGGAAAATCTCAGTAGGTCTGACAGCATCTTTGGAGAGAGAACAGAGCCAACATTTCGAGCCTGGATGACTGGGCGTTGGTGAGGCCACTGGGGATTATTGTGTGCAGTTTTGGTCTCCTTATCTGAGAAAGGATTTAAAGTTAAAGTTTATTTATTAGTCACAAGTAGGCTTACATTAACACTGCAATGAAGTCACTGTGAAAATCCCTTAGTCGACACACTCCAGCGCCTATTCGGGTACACTGAGGGAGAATTTAGCATGGCCAATGCACCTAACCAGCACGTCTTTCAGACTGTGGGAGAAAACCGGAGCACCCGGAGGAAACCCACGCAGACACGGGGAGAACGTGCAAACTCTGCACAGACAGTGACCCAAGACGGGAATTGAACCTGGGTCCCTGGCACTGTGAGACAGCAGTGCTAACCCACTGTGCCACTGGGCCGCCCCGATGTCCTTGCTATAGAGGGAATGCAACAAAGGTTTACTCGGCTGATTCCTGGGATGGCGGGATCTGTCATATGAGGAGACATTAAATCGGTCAGGATTATGTTCACTGGAGTTTAGAAGAGTGAGAGGGGATCTCATAGAAACTTATAAAATTCTAACAGGGTTGGACAGGGTAGATTCAGAAAGAATGTTCCCGATGGTGGGGGAGTCCAGAACTAGGAGTCATAGTTTGAGGATAAGGGGTAAACATTTTAGGACTGAGGTGAGGAGAAATTTCTTCACCCGGAGGGTGGGATTTGGAAGAATGAGAGATGATCTCACTGAAAGATGTATGATTGTGACAGAACAGGCAATTGTTTCTGCTGGCCGGGAGACCCAAAACAGGGGGGCACAGTCTCAGGATAAGGGGACTGAGATGAGGAGAGGTTTCTTCATTCAAAGGGTTGGGAGCGTTTGGAATTCTCTCCCTCGGAGGGTTGTGGATGTCCCATCATCGAATATATTTAAGGCAGCGATCAACAAATTTTTGTTATCTTGGGGGATCAAGGGATATTGGGAGTTTTTTTATTCATTCGTAGGACATGGACGCCGCTGACTGGCCAGCATTTATTGTCCACCGCTAGTTGCCCTTGGAGGGCAGTTGAGAGTCAACCACATTGCTGTGGCTCTGGAGCCACGTGTAGGCCAGACCGGGTAAGGTACCTTGACAATTGACAATTGTTTCATGGTCATCAGTAGATTCTTAATTCCAGATATTTTTTATTGAATTAAAATTCCACCATCTGCCGTGGCGGGATTCGAACCCGGGTCCCCAGAACATTAGGTGAGTTTCCAGATTAATAGTCTAGCAGATTATACCACTGGGCCATTGCCTCCTCTGGGGTGGCAAAGTGGAGTTGATGATCAGCAGTGATCGACTTCAATGGCAGAACAGGTTGAGGGGCTGAATGGTCTATCTCCCATGTTTCCATGATCAGTGGGTTGCTGGTTCTCCATGGACTTGTACCCCATCGAACGGTGAGCGGATGTGAGAGGACAGCCCACACGATGGCTGTGCAGTGATTCGAACACGCACAAGCTCCCAGATTATCATCAAGCCCTTTTTGCTATTTCCTGAAATCTTTTCCTGCCTTTTCCCCTGTGCTTGGAGTGAACAGCAGCCAAGAAAAACAGGCAAGTGACTCAGCCAGTCCCTCATCTGTGAATCAGAAACATTGGAAGGAGGCCATTCCCCCATCGAGTTCATGCTGGCTGACAAGTAGCCATCTAAATTCACCCCACTTTTCCAGCTCTTGATCCGTACGCCCTTATAGACAACGACACTTTCCGCGCCCATCCAAGCACTTCTGCAATAATATGAGGATTTCTTTCACAGCAACATTTTAGATAAGAACTACAAGCAGGAGTAGGCCATTCAGCCCGTCGAACACCTCCACCATTCAATACAATCATGGCCCACCTCATCTCAGCCTCATCTCCACTTTGCTGTCCGCTCCCCATAGGGGCAGCATCGTGGCACAGTGGTTAGCACCGCTGCCTCACAGTGCCAGGGACCCAGATTCGATTCCCAGCCTTGGGTCACTGTCTGTGCGGAGTCTGCACGTTCTCCCCCGTGTCTACGTGGGTTTCCTCCGGGTGCTCCGGTTTCCTCCCACAGTCTGAAAGACGTGCTGGTTAGGGTGCATTGGCCGTGCTAAATTCTCCCTCAGTGTATCCGAACAGGCGCCGGAGTGTGGCGGCTAGGGGATTTTCACAACAACTTCATTGCAGTGTTAATGTAAGCCTTTTTTGTGACACCAATAAATAAACTTTATAGTTTAACAAGAGGGCTGACATTAACACTGCAATGAAGTTACTGTGAAAATCCCCTAGTCGCCACACTCCTGTTCGGGGACACTGAGGGAGAATTTAGCACGGCCAATGCACCCTAACCAGCACGTCTTTCGGACTGTGGGAGGGTACCGGAGCACCCGGAGGAAACCCACGTAGACACGGGGAGAATGTGCAAAGTCAGCACAGACAGTGAGTGACCCAAGGCCAGGAATTGAACCTGGGTCCCTGGCGCTGTGAGGCTGCAATGCTAACCACTGTGCCACCATGAGTTACAGGAAGATATAGATGTGTTGGTCAGATGGGCAGAGCAGTGGTGGATGGTATTTAACCCTGATAAGTAGGTGGTGATGCACTTTGGAAGAAGTAACAAGACAAGGAAGTATTTAATGAGTGGGGAGAACGTGCAGTTTCTGCACAGTGACCCAAGCCAGGAATCGAACCCGGAACCTGGTGCTGTGAGGCAGCAGTGCTAACCATTGTGCCACCTTGCCACCCACTGGGGCTCCAGCCGGTTTTGTGTGTCACCCTCCAAATCCCAGCAAACCAGTTGGGTTTCTTCTCATTTCCCCCATCTTCCTTGTAGTTGTTTTCCAGGGGAATGGGGTGGGAGCGGGAGGGGAATGTCTGCGTCTTACGTGCCTCAAAATCTTCAAAGTTCTTGCCGCTGCCCCTACTGGGAGATCCGCTGTCATGGTGTGTCACTCTCACCTGTCTCGCACCCACTGTGGCTCACCCACAACTGCTCTGAGATGATCGAACTACCCCTTGGGTCGACCCCTCTCAGTGGAGGGGGAGGGGGGGGGGGCAGATCAGCTGGGTCCAATCTGGCAATGTTCCACGAGACCACGCAAAGAGCAGCCTGTCAGAGTATTACTAACTTCACATTGCCACAGTTTTATAGAAACATAGAAGATAGGAGCAGGAGGCCATTTGGCCCTTCGAGCCTGCTCCGCCATTCATCACAAACGTGGCTGATGGTCCAATTCAACAGCCTAATCCTGCTTTCGCCCCATAACCTTTGATCCCATTCACCCCAAGTGCTATATCCAGCCGCCTCTTGAATACATTCAATGTTTTGGCATCAACTACTTCCTGTGGCAATGAATTCCACAGGTTCACCACTCTTTGGGTGAAGAAATGTCTCCTCACCTCCGTCCTAAATGGAGTCTGAATCCTCAGACTGTGATCTCTGGTTCTGGACTCCCCCACCATCGGGAACATCCTCTCTGCATCTACCCTGTCTAGACCCATTAGAATTTTATAAGTCTCTATGAGATGCCCCCTTGTACGTCTGAACTCCAGTGAAAACAATCCTAACCTAGTCAATCCCTCCTCATACATTAGTCCCGCCATTCCCAGCAAATCAGCCTGGTAAATTTTCACTGCTCTCCGTCAAGAGCAAGAATATCTTGATTGTCCTTTCACCTGTTGCCTGCACTGGCGCGCAGGCGGCACTGGGCAGCAAACTGGGGCAGAGTTCCTCCTCCTTCCTTTTCCTGGGGTGGGGGGGAGGGGGGTGGGGGAGGGGGCGGTGACTGAGGCCCATTGTGGTGACCCCTGGCTGCTGAAATCAGCTGACAGTGCAGACGGGCACCACCCCAGTTCCCATGACAACCACTGGCTGAGCCTTCATGACGAGGGTAATGACTTCAACGAGTCCCATGAGTTGGGCCTCTTGGAGTATGAGCTCCCTGATTGCCTGCCCAAACAGGGAGTCTCGCCTGTTATATATATTGTGGAGTGTCAGGATTACTGACATGCCAGATTCTGACTTTGTACCTGGAACATTCTTAGGTGTGGAATTTGTAAATAAAGGTGATCGAGTGAAGGGACACCGGTCTCTGAGGAGTTATTCCAACTAGGCCCCTAGATTAGGCACAGGAGCGGAGTGGGGTTGTCAATTGTAATTAAATGTATTCCTGGAGGTTTTGTCACATGACTCCCCCTGCGCCCCACCCACCCCCCCCCCCCCCCCCCCCGCCCCCCCACCACCAAGCTCCAGCCATTAGTCGGCCAATGCATCCGTCCTTGTGATGTATGGGCTGGCACGGTGGCACAGTGGTTAGCACTGCTGCCTCACAGCGCCAAGGACCCGGGTTCGATTCCCGGCTTGGGTCACTGTCTGTGTGGGTTTTGCGAGTTCTCCCCGTGTCTGCGTGGGTTTCCTCCACGTGCTCCGGTTTCCTCCCACAGTCCGAAAGACGTGCTGGTTAGGGTGCATTGGCCATGCTAAAATCTCCCTCAGTGTACCCGAACTGGCGCCGGAGTGTGGCGACTAGGGGATTTTCATTGCAGTGTCAATGTAAGCCGACTTGTGACACTAATAAATAAACATAAATAAACTTACAACCTTCCTACACACCAATCGGAAAGCAAAAAGATATAAGAACATAAGAAATAGGAGCAGGAGTAGGCCATCTAGCCCCTCCAACCTGCCCACCATTCAATAAGATCATGGCTGATCTGAAGTGGATCAGTTCCACTTACCCGCCTGATCCCCAAAACCCCTAATTCCCTTACCGATCAGGAATCCATCTATCCGTGATTTAAACATATTCAACGAGGTAACCTCCACCACTTCAGTGGGCAGAGAATCATTACCCAATTGGATGACGCTTTAATGCCAACCCAACAGACTTTTCTTTTCCCCTATTTTCAATATTTTTATATCTGGTGAAGGGAAATGTTCGTAGAAACTGACAAAATAATTTTTTTTTTTAATGTCCCGATGATTTTTCTCCAGGGTCGCACACGCAGCACTGTCTCCGAGGGATGGATTTCCAATTCCTGTAGACTCCAGGCCGATCCTGGAGAGTTGCCGATCCTATTTCGTAGTCACCGCTGTAACATTGGGAAAAAAAGAAACATGGCGGCCAATCCTGGAGAACCGACTATGGCAGAGACCCAGAATTACTGAGAGAGTCAAGAGGATTTGACTCCAACTTCCAGAAGTGAGTCAGCAAACCTGGCATCAGGGCCACTCGGGAAATTGAAACCAGCTTGAAGCGATCAAATGGAGTGAATAAACTCTGTTGGTGAGGCTATGGTTGGATGGAGTTTGATGTTGCAATTAGTCTCTGCGCCATCCACATAATTTGGCACAGACGGGGCAATGCCAGGGCTAGTTAACATTCCCAAATCTGTAGGGACATAGAATCATAGAATCCCTACCGTGCAGAAGGAGGCCATTCAGTCCTTTCAATCTGCACCAGCTCTCTGACGGAGCATCTTACTGTGGCCAAACGGGCCGCCTAAAATGGCGATTTATAAAGCACTCTGGGGCAATCGGGCAAGAACTAAAACAGCAGACTGCAGCCTAAAAGACAGAGATAAACAGGCTGCAGCTCAGACGACTGCATACACAGGATATGGCCCATCTCCAGGACAAAGGGGATTTTCTGGTCAAACTGGGTTGTTTACCAGACATAGGGGCACCTTAACGCCTTATTTGGGAGGGAGGTGTGTGTCCTACGTGCCCCCAGCACCCACAGGCATGGCCAATGGGGACACACCCAGAGATCAGTGTGGCAGCACCCGATTGGACTTTATCGATCAGGGTGATCAAGTCCGGATCGATTGATTGGCAATGGCAAAAAGGGGCGCAAAACCCGACAGGGTATAAAGGGTGCTGCGCAACCAAGAATCTCTCTCTCTCTTTGACCCCACGAACGAGGTACAACAATGGTGACCATCGCCAGCGACGACCAGCTCGAAGAGAGCCACGACACCCGAGAAGGAAGGAAGACCAGAGCCAGACAGACCAGACCAAAGGACCAGACTACACAGAGGACTACAGAGACCCAGAGCACAGATAAAGGCCAAAATCTGCTTGGGTACTTGCCAGTCACACAAAGTTAAGTCAAGGTCTAGTATTGGACTTGAACTTCAGTATTTTCTGTAAGATAACTTATTGTTGGTTGGGTGGGTGATTATTGATTGTGTGTTTAAAATAAATATTGTTTAATTTACTCAATTCAAGGGCAATTAGCAATGGGCAAGGGACAGAGGAGAGAGGAAGAGAGAGAGATCACTCCGAGAGCACAGATCAGAGAAAGAGGGAGAGGGATCGAGAGATCACTCCGAGAGCATAGATCGGAGAGAGAGGGAGAGGGATCGAGAGATCACTCCGAGAGCACAGATCGGAGAGAGAGGGAGAAGGATCGAGAGATCATTCCTGCAGTGATGATGTGGAGATGCTGGCATTGGGCTGGGTTGAACACAGTAAGAAGTCTCACAAGAAGTCTAGTCGGAATGCTTTGTCCACCGTATAAGGGTTAAAACAGACTGTGTGGCCAGCACAACATAACCAACACATCTTTAGACACGAAGGGGCAGTTTTATCATGGCCAATCCACCTCACCCGACATGTATGTTGTATGAGTAATCAGCAAGGGGAAGATCGTGGCACTGTGGTAATGTCACTGGGCGAGTAATCCAGAGGCCCAGGTTAATGTTCTGGGGAAAGGGGTTCAAATCCCACATCAGCTGATAGAATATAAATTCAATTAACATCTGAAATTGAAAGCTCGTCTCTGTAACGGTGACCATGAATATCACCCTTGATTATCAATAAAAACCCATCTGGTTCACTAGTGCCCCTTTAGGGAAGGAAATCTGCCGTCCATACCTGGTCTGGCCTACATGTGACTCCAGAGCCACAGCTGTAGCCTTCTGAAATGGCCAAGCAAGGTCTGGTGGCACAGTGGTTAGTGCTGCTGCCTCATAGCGCCAGGGACCCGGCCTTGGGTGACTGTGTTTGTGTGGAGTTTGCACGTTCTCCCCGTGTCTGCATGGGTTTCCTCCGGGTGCTCCAGTTTCCTCCCACACTCCAAAGATGTGTGGGATTAGGTTGATTGGCTATGCTAAATTGTCCCGTAGTGTCAGGGGGACTCTCAGTGTAAATAGATGGAGTTACGGGGAGAAGGCCTGGGTGGGATTGTTGTCGGTGCAGGCTTGATGGGCCGAATGGCCTCCTTCTGCACTGTTTTAAACTACTCAATTCAAGGGCAATTAGCAATGGGCAAGGGACAGAGGAGAGAGGAAGAGAGAGAGATCACTCCGAGAGCACAGATCAGAGAAAGAGGGAGAGGGATCGAGAGATCACTTCGAGAGCATAGATCACAGAGAGAGGTAGAGGGATCGAGAGATCACTCCGAGAGCACAGATCGGAGAGAGAGGGAGAAGGATCGAGAGATCATTCCTGCAGTGATGATATGGAGATGCTGGCATTGGACTGGGTTGAACACAGTAAGAAGTCTCACAACAGCGGTTAAAGTCCAACAGGTTTATTTGGTAGCACGAGCTTTTGGAGCGCTGCTCCTTCATCAGGTGAGTGGGAGTTGGGTGCCCTGTTTGTGAACCCAACTCCCACTCACCCGATGAAGGAGCAGTGCTCCGAAAGCTCGTGATTCCAGGTAAACGTGTTGGACTTTAACCTGGTGTTGTGAGACTTCTTACTACTCCTGCAGTGTGCAGTTGTTTCGAGTGGTGGCCTCACCAGTTACCCCCACATCCCATGAAACAAAGAAACCAAAGACTCTTTCGGTAGGGAGAGGGAGTCTAATCTGAGGGTCACAAATATAGGAATTGACTAAATCCAATAGGGAATTGAGTCTTTACTCAGAGAGTGGATGGAACGTGAAACTTGCTGCCTGAGGGAGTGGTTGAGGTTAATGACAGAGGTACATTTAAGAAGAAGCTGGAATAAGTACATGAGAGATTTACTAGGATGCTACCGGGACTTGATGGTTTGAGTTATAAGGAGAGGCTGGATAGACTGGGACTTCACTCCCTGGAGCTTCGGAGGCTGAGGGGTGATCTTATAGAGGTCTATAAAATAATGAGGGGCACAGATCAGCCAGATAGTCAATATCTTTTCCCAAAGGTAGGGGAGTCTAAAACTAGAGGACATAGGTTTAAGGTGAGAGGGGAGAGATACAAAAGGGTCCGGGGGTCAATTTTTTCACTCGGAGGGTGGTGAGTGTCTGGAACAAGCTGCCAGAGGCAGTAGTAGAGGCGGGTACAATTTTGTCTTTTAGAAAGCGTTTAGACAGTTACATGGGTAAGATGGGTATAGAGGGATATGGGTCAAACGCGGGCAATTGGGACTAGCTTAGTGGTAAAAACTGGGTGGCATGGACAGGCTGAAGGGCCTGTTTCCATGCTGTAAACCTCTATGATGACTCTAAGGCATCAGGAATAGAGGGTTATTTTGACCTGATTAGTTGGATGTAGTGAGTTGACTGGGAGAGAGCAATAACTCCCCCCTGAATGTGGGACAGAGCAAAAGAGAGAGGGCAAGAAAGAGAGAGCAAGAGAGAGAGGGCAAGAAAGAGAGAGAAAGATCATTCCCTCCAAATGTAGGACAGAGTGAGAGAGACAGAGAGAGACAGAGAAAGAGAGAGAGAGAGACAGAGGGGAGGAGAGAGAGAGACAGAGAGAGAGAGACAGATAGAGAAAGTGAAAGAGTGATCACTCCTACAGTGCAGAGTAGAGCGAGAGACCGAGAGAGGGAGAGAGAGAAAAAGACAGAGAGAGAGAGAGAGAGAGACAGAATAAAGACAAGAACTACAAGGTGGCACGGTAGCACAGTGATTAGCACTGCTGCTTCACAGCTCCAGGGACTTGGGTTCGATTCCCGGCTTGGGTCACTGTCTGTGTGGAGTTTGCACATTCTCCTCGTGTCTGCGTGGGTTTCCTCCGGGTGCTCCGGTTTCCTCCAAAAGTCTGAAAGAAATGCGGGTTAGGTTGATTGGCCATGCTAAAAAATTGCCCTTCGTGTCCTGGGATGCGTAGATTAGTGGGTAAATATGTAAGGATATGGGGATAGGGCCTGGGTGGGATTGTGGTCGGTGCAGACTCGATGGGCCGAATGGCCTCATTCTGTGCTGTAGGGTTTCTAAGATTCTAAGAAGGGCTGGTACAGACTCGCTGGGCTGAATGGCCTCTTTTGGTGCTTTATGTATAGGGAACAGGCAGAAGGGTGAGAATGATACTCTTGTCTGCCAGTGGATGTGTGTGAGGGCGATTCTGATGGAACCTTCCCTCAGTTAATCTGCTCTGAGGAAAATTATGTATAAAAATGACAATGATTCCATGTCAAGGCGGGTTGCTGCAACAAGGACTAAAAACAGGAAAGCTGCTCTTTAAACTCCAGTGCGTTTGTTTCCATTTTAAGCAGGAAACACTATGTTTCGACTTTGAATTGTAGTTCTTGTAATTCATGGCACAGGCAGCATTTTGATTAAATGCCGCCAAGAATTGTATTTATTCCCAAATATTTCCAGCCCTTTTCATAATCTGTTTCTGAATTCCTGTCAGTAAATTCCTCCAACCGTTATTCCCAGCTTTCTCCTCCTTGTTTCACTGCGGGATAATCTCCCTCCCTCTGTCTGTCTTTCTGTCTGTCTCTCACTCTGTCTCTCTCTCTTTGACTCTCTCCCGCTGTCTCTCTGTCTGTCTCTCTGTCTGTCACTGTCTGTCTCTCTCTCTTTTTCCCTCTCTCTCTCCTCTCTGTCTCTATCTCTCTCTGTCTCTCTCTCTCTCTGTCTGTCTCTCTGTCTCTCTCTGTCAGTCTCTCTCAGTCAGTCTCTCTCTGTCTCTGTCTCTCTCTCTCTGTCTCTCTATCTGTCTCTCTCTCTCTGTCTCTTTCTCCCTCTCTCTCCTCTCTGTCTCTATCTCTCTCTGTCTCTCTCTCTCTGTCTGTCTCTCTCTGTCTCTCTCTCTGTCTCTGTCTCTCTCTCTGTCTGTCTCTCTGTCTCTCTCTGTCAGTCTCTCTCTGTCTCTCTCTGTCTCTCTCTCTCTCTTTCTCCCTCTCTCTCCT
>NW_027593443.1:0-12500 GCF_964213995.1 Mustelus asterias
GAGAGAGAGACAGAGAGAGAGAGACAGAGAGAGAGAGAGAGACAGAGAGAGAGACAGAGAGAGAGACAGAGAGAGACAGAGACAGAGAGAGAGAGAGACAGAGAGACAGAGGGAGAGAGAGAGACAGAGAGACAGAGAGAGAGACAGAGAGAGAGACAGAGAGAGACAGAGAGAGAGAGAGACAGAGAGAGAGAGAGAGAGACAGAGAGAGAGACAGAGAGAGAGAGACAGAGAGACAGGAATTTTATATTCCAGCTGCAGCTAACTAGTGCTGTGCACAGACTCACAGAGTCAGAGAGGTTTACAGCATGGAAACAGGCCCTTCGGCCCAACTTGTCCATGCCGCCCTTTTTTTTTAAACCTCTAAGCTAGTCCCAATTGCCCGCGTTTGCCCCATATCCCTCTATACCCACCGTACCCATGTAACTGTCTAAACACTTTTTAAAAGACAAAATTGTACCCGCCTCTACTACTGCCTCTGGCAGCTCGTTCCAGACACTCACCACCCTCTGGGTGAACAAAATTGCCCCTCTGGTCCCTTCTGTATCTCTCCCCTCTCACCTTAAACCTGTGCCCTCTAGTTTTAGACTCCCCTACCTTTGGGAAAAGATGTTGACTATCCAGCTGATCTGTGCCCCTCATTATTTTATAGACCTCTATAAGATCACCCCTCAGCCTCCTACGCTCCAGAGAAAAAAGTCCCAGTCTGTGGTGAACCATCGTTGGTTACCACTGGGGGTTGTTATTATGTTACTGTTGGGCTAGGGTGTTGTTACTGTGGGGGTTGTACAATGTTGTTGGGTTAGGGTGTTTACCTGTTATAAGTGTTATCATGGCACATCCCGGTGGGGTCCCGCCTCCGGTGGCGAGGTATAAGACCCTCTGCTCCGGCAGGACCCCTTCAGTCTGAACTGGTGTATTCGTGTTAGTAGTTCCATTGTTACACAATAAAAGCCTTCAATATCGAAGCCTTGGTTCCACGTGCTTAATTGTCGCGCATCAATTTTATTGTGTAACAGAAAACTCTCAGCTGTACAAAAAAAGAGTATGGAACAGATCTTAAAACCAGATCGTCTGACACTGGACCCACGTGCGGTCGGTGCCGCTAACACCTTCGACCACTGGTGGAAGTGTTTCGAAGACTACCTGGCTGCCTCTGTAGCTATCACTACAGACAGCGACAAACTCCAAGTCCTCCACGCAAGGGTAAGCGACACGATTTATCTCGCGATTCGTGCGGCTCCCACTGACCCGAGGGCCGTCGAGCTCCTGAAGAAACGATACACGAAACCACCCAACGAGATACACGCTCGTTACCTCCTCGCTACACGACGTCGGCAGTCGGGCGAAACCATGGAGGACTACGCCAATGAGCTCCTGCAGCTTGCCAGGGGTTGCGATTGTAAGGACGTATCAGCCGAACAATATATGTACGACCTCGCCCGGGACGCGTTCGTAGCAGGGGTAGGGTCCTCGTACATCAGGCTTAAATTGCTGGAAAAGGGGAACCTTGACTTGACCCAAGCAATGGAGATGGCTGGGATGCTGGAAGCGGCGTCGAAGAGCTTGGCTCTGTACCCCGAGGACCACGTGCAGTCAACGTGGCAGGAGCAAGCTCAGCTCCTCGCCCCGCTAACCCGCGCTCCCAGATCGATTCGACGACGGCGGCAGCTCCAGGTGGCCAGCGATGCTATTTTTGTGGAGGGGCCAAGCATCCACGGCAACAGTGTCCGGCAAGAACGGCAATCTGCAGCCAGTGCGGTAAAAAGGGCCACTACGGTAAAGTCTGCAGGTCGAAGTCTAAAAACGGCAGTGCAGCTTGTAACCCTCCAGAACGGAGACAATCTCCTTCGGCGTCGCAGTACCCACGAGGTCCGACCACGTGCGAACCCAGGACGGCGCCATCGTGGCTGACGGAGGAGGAGGAAGACCACCAGGAGTCGCTGCGCTTGGCGCCCTCGCCCACGTGCGATTCATGGGGGCGGCCATCATGGTCCACGACGACTAGGAGCGACCAGCAGGGGTCCTCAGCATCCACATCGGCAGCATGCAGTGACGCCCAGGGGCCAACGGTGGCGTCGATCTCCCTGGATCAGACCAGGCACTACAGACTTGAGAATTCCATGATGGATATAAAGGTAAATGGTCGAACTGTGAATTGTCTGTTTGACAGTGGGAGCACCGAAAGTTTCATACACCCTGAAACTGCTAAAAGGTGTGGACTCCGGGTTCTCCCTGCCAAGCAGACAATTTCCATGGCATCACGGTCCCGGTCTGTACCGATCCAAGGACGATGTATGGTAACTCTTGAGGTACAGGGCACAATTTACGAGCAATACAGGCTCCTTGTGTTACCTCACCTTTGCGCGCCAATTCTCCTCGGACTAAACTTTATGGTCCACATGAAGAGTGTGATCCTACAGTACGGTGGGCCACTCCCTTCACTGGCAGTAGGGAATCAGCCGCAGCCTCCAAATTGCCCAAAGCGCCCCGCATGCAATCTTTCCACTCTGAAAATCACTACACCATCCCTCTTTAAGAATCTGGTTCCAGGCTGCAAGCCCATCGCTACTAAAAGTAGGCGTTACAGCGCTGAGGACCGGATCTTTATTAGATCTGAGGTTCAGCGGCTCCTCAAGGAAGGGATCGTACAGGCCAGTGCTAGTCCGTGGAGAGCGCAGGTCGTGGTAGTCAAAAGCGGGAACAAACCTCGGACGGTCATCGACTACAGTCAGACCATTAATCGTTATACGCAGCTGGATGCGTATCCTCTCCCGCGCATTTCTGATATGGTCAATCAGATTGCGCAGTACCGAGTGTTCTCTACCATAGACCTTAAGTCCGCCTACCATCAACTCCCCATCCGCCCAGAGGACCGACAATATACGGCTTTTGAGGCGGATGGTCGTCTATACCAATTCCTCAGGGTTCCATTTGGTGTCACCAATGGGGTCTCGGTCTTCCAGCGTGCTATGGACCGAATGGTGGACCAGAATGGGTTGCGGGCTACCTTCCCGTACCTGGATAACGTCACCATCTGCGGCCATGACCAGCAGGACCACGACACGAATCTCCAACACTTTCTGCGCACCGCATCTCGCCTGAACCTGACCTACAACAGGGAGAAGTGCGTATTCCGTACGCGCAGGTTAGCCATCCTCGGATACGTGGTGGAAAACGGGGTCATTGGCCCTGATCCAGACCGTATGCGCCCCCTTACTGAACTTCCCTTGCCCGCTAGCACGAAAGCACTGAGGAGATGCCTCGGGTTCTTTTCGTACTATGCGCAGTGGGTCCCCAACTACGCGGACAAAGCTCGTCCGCTCATCAAGTCCACGACCTTCCCACTTACGCCGGAGGCCCAATTGGCCTTCAAGGCTTTGAAAAGCGACATCTCGAAAGCCATGATGCACGCGGTGGATGAATCCATCCCTTTCCAGGTGGAGAGTGATGCATCGGATTTCGCCCTAGCCGCCACACTAAACCAGGCAGGCAGGCCCGTCGCGTTCTTCTCCCGCACCCTTCAAGGCCCTGAAATTCGGCACTCAGCGGTGGAGAAGGAGGCTCAGGCCATTGTGGAGGCCGTCAGACACTGGCGCCATTACAAAGAACAAAGAACAAAGAACAATACAGCACAGGAACAGGCCCTTCGGCCCTCCAAGCCCGCGCCGCTCCCCGGTCCAGGATTGAATCCTGAATCCAGGATCCCCGCCCAATTTTCCAGCCTATCTACATCCTAATATCCTATCCACCGAGCTGTCCCTCACAGCTACGATGCTTTGTTCATCACAACCTATTAACTCACCCCCACCCCCCCATTCCAGACCATGTGATCTCCAGGGAGAGGCGAAAACCCAGAGTGAAAAACCCCAGGGCCAATATGGGGAAAAAAAAATCTGGGAAATTCCTCTCCGACCCCCTGAGGCGATCGAAACGAGTCCAGGAGATCACAATGGCCCTGATCGGAAAATGCTTCCCAACCCTAGTCATTTCCACTTCCACGAACACCATATGAATTCCCTGCCCCCGAGACAGGTTCCCAACTATCCGCAGTCTCACTCTGTACTGGCACCAGCAAGATGATCATAGAATGAAGCCTTGAAATGAGAAACCAGGAACAATTAGCCCGTGCCGCTCCCTGGTCCAAACTAGACCACTCTTTTGTATCCCTCCATTCCCACTCCGTTCATATAGCTGTCTAGATAAGTCTTAAACGTTCCCAGTGTGTCCGCCTCCACCACCTTGCCCGGCAACACATTCCAGGCCCCCACCACCCTCTGTGTAAAATACGTCCTTCTGATATCCGTGTTAAACCTCCCCCCCTTCACCTTGAACCTATGACCCCTCGTGAACGTCACCACCGACCCGGGGAAAAGCTTCCCACCATTCACCCTATCTATGCCTTTCATAATTTTATACACCTCTATTAAGTCTCCCCTCATCCTCCGTCTTTCCAAGGAGAACAACCCCAGTTTCCCCAATCTCTCCTCATAACCAAGCCCCTCCATACCAGGCAACATCCTGGTAAACCTCCTCTGTACTCTCTCCAAAGCCTCCACATCCTTCTGGTAGTGTGGCGACCAGAACTGGACGCAGTATTCCAGATGCGGCCGAACCAACGTTCTATACATCTGCAACATCAGACCCCAACTTTTATACTCTATGCCCCGTCCTATAAAGGCAAGCATGCCATATGCCTTCTTCACCACCTTCTCCACCTGTGACGTCACCTTCAAAGATCTGTGGACTTGCACACCCAGGTCCCTCTGCGTCTCTACACCCTTTATGGTTCTTCCATTTATCGTGTAGCTCCTCCCTACATTATTCCCACCAAAATGCATCACTTCGCATTTATCAGGATTGAACTCCATCTGCCATTTCCTTGCCCAAATTTCCAGCCTATCTATATCCTTCTGTAGCCTCTGACAATGTTCCTCACTATCTGCAAGTCCTGCCAGTTTTGTGTCGTCCGCAAACTTACTGATCACCCCAGTTACTCCTTCTTCCAGATCATTTATATAAATCACAAACAGCAGAGGTCCCAATACAGAGCCCTGCGGTACACCACTAGTCACAGGCCTCCAGCCGGAAAAAGACCCTTCCACTACCACCCTCTGTCTTCTATGACCAAGCCAGTTCTCCACCCATCTAGCCACCTCCCCCTTTATCCCATGGGATCCAACCTTTTTCACCAGCCTACCATGAGGGACTTTGTCAAACGCTTTACTAAAGTCCATATAGACAACATCCACGGCCCTTCCTTCGTCAACCATTTTGGTCACTTCTTCAAAAAACACCACCAGGTTAGTGAGGCATGACCTCCCTCTCACAAAACCATGCTGACTATCGTTAATGAGTTTATTCCTTTCTAAATGCGCATACATCCTATCTTTAAGAATCTTCTCCAACAACTTCCCCACCACGGACGTCAAGCTCACCGGCCTATAATTACCCGGGTTATCCTTCCTACCCTTCTTAAATAACGGGACCACATTGGCTATCCTCCAATCCTCTGGGACCTCACCTGTGTCCAGTGACGAGACAAAGATTTGCGTCAGAGGCCCAACGATTTCACCTCTCGTCTCCCTGAGCAGCCTTGGATAGATTCCATCAGGCCCTGGGGATTTGTCAGTCTTTATATTCTCTAACAAACCTAACACTTCCTCCTTTGTAATGGAGATTTTCTCCAACGGTTCAACACTCCCCTCCGAGACACTCCCAGTCAACACATCCTTCTCCTTAGTGAATACCGACGCAAAGTATTCATTTAGGATCTCCCCTACCTCTTTGGGCTCCAAGCATAAGTCCCCACTTTTGTCCCTGAGAGGTCCGATTTTTTCCCTAACAACCCTTTTGTTCCTAACGTATGAATAAAATGCCTTGGGATTCTCCTTAATCCTGTCTGCCAAGAACATTTCGTGACCCCTTTTTGCTCTTCTAATTCCCCATTTGAGTATTTTCCTACTTTCATTATACTCCTCCAGAGCTCCCGGGTGGGGAAGCGGTTCACCCTGATCACGGATCAACGATCCGTGGCGTTTATGTTCAGCAACACGCAGAGGGGCAAGATCAAGAACGATAAGATCTTGCGGTGGAGAATTGAGCTCTCCACCTATAATTACGATATTATGTATCGTCCAGGGAAGCTCAATGAGCCCTCGGATGCCCTCTCGCGCGGAACATGCGCCATCATGCAGGAGGACCGCTTGAAGGCTCTCCACAATGATCTGTGTCATCCTGGAGTCACCAGACTCTACCACTTCGTCAAAGCCCGCAACCTGCCCTACTCGGTGGAGGATGTCAGGTCAGTGACGAGAAGCTGTCGGATTTGCGCAGAATGCAAACCACACTTTTATCGACCAGACCGGGCACAATTGGTCAAGGCCACTCGCCCTTTTGAGAGGCTGAGTGTGGATTTTAAGGGCCCCCTTCCCTCAACGGACCGGAACGTCTATTTCCTCAACATAATAGACGAGTATTCCCGGTTCCCGTTTGTTGTCCCCTGTGCGGACACGTCGACTGCCACCGTCATCAAGGCTTTCAGTGAGCTTTTTACCCTGTTCGGGTACCCCTGCTATATTCATAGCGACAGGGGCTCGTCGTTCATGAGCAACGACTTGAGGCAATTCCTGCTCTCATTCGGGATTGCCTCTAGTAGAACCACGAGCTACAACCCTAGGGGTAACGGACAGGTGGAAAGGGAGAATGCTACAGTCTGGAAGGCTGTCCTACTGGCACTGAAATCCAGGGGCCTTCCAGTCTCCCGTTGGCAGGAGGTCCTTCCAAATGCGCTCCATTCTATCCGCTCCCTCCTGTGTACGGCAACCAATGCTACTCCCCACGAGAGGATGTTCTCATTCCCTCGGAAGTCGTCCTCGGGGATCTCATTGCCAGCCTGGTTGACGTACCCAGGACCCGTCCTTCTGCGGCGACATGTGAGGGCTCGCAGGTCCGACCCCTTGGTCGAACCGGTCCAACTCCTCCACGCCAACCCTCAGTATGCCTATGTGGCATATCCTGACGGGCGAGAGGACACTGTCTCCATTAGAGACCTGGCGCCCGCAGGGGACGTAGCAACTCCTGTCGCTCCTATTCCCCCAGTCACGAATCCACTACTCCTCATTGCTTCCCCAGACGTGGCGCGGTCAGCACCGGGACCAGTGCATAACACTTTTACTCCCATGTACAGCTTGCCTGAGACTCGGAGATCGGCGCCACCACCGAAGGTTCCAGGATCCCCTGCACCATCGCCTCACCAGGGCCAACCGGCCCGGGAGTCCTTGAGGGGACAGCCGGACGTTGTTTTGGAGAGAACGCCACCGCAAGCACCTGCTCCGGTTTCGCAACCGGTGTTGAGGAGATCGCAGCGTCGGTGCGGTCCTCCAGACCGTCTGGACTTGTGAATTCTGTTTATATAACCTGTTTTTTTCTTGCACCCCGCCACCTTTTGTTTTTAAAGGAGGGGTGAATGTGGTGAACCATCGTTGGTTACCACTGGGGGTTGTTATTATGTTACTGTTGGGCTAGGGTGTTGTTACTGTGGGGGTTGTACTATGTTGTTGGGTTAGGGTGTTTACCTGTTATAAGTGTTATCATGGCACATTCCAGTGGGGTCCCGCCTCCGGTGGCGAGGTATAAGACCCTCTGCTCCGGCAGGACCCCTTCAGTCTGAACTGGTGTATTCGTGTTAGTAGTTCCATTGTTACACAATAAAAGCCTTCAATATCGAAGCCTTGGTTCCACGTGCTTAATTGTCGCGCATCACAGACTATCCAGCCTCTCCTTATAACTCAAACCATCAAGTCCCGGTAGCATCCTAGTAAATCTTTTCTGCACTCTTTCTAGTTTAATAATATCCTTTCTATAATAGGGTGACCAGAACTGTACACAGTATTCCAAGTGTGGCCTTACCAATGTCTTGTACAACTTCAACAAGACGTCCCAACTCCTGTATTCAATGTTCTGACCGATGAAGCCATATTCCGCCATCTCCAGTGGCGGGATTCGAACCGGGTTCCTCAGAGAACCAGCTGGGGTTCTGGAAGGCATCGCTTCCACTTGCGCAGTTCGGAAAAGATCCTTGGACCCATC
The DNA here is from genome assembly GCF_964213995.1 of Mustelus asterias. NCBI lineage: Eukaryota > Metazoa > Chordata > Chondrichthyes > Carcharhiniformes > Triakidae > Mustelus > Mustelus asterias. Next base: position 8,092 of record NW_027593443.1, read on the forward strand.
GAGCCTGCGCTCACAGTACCTCCCACTGAAGACTGCTGATCCCATTTCATCGTGTTTTGTGGATCGGTCGGCAACATATCTCCTTCAAACCTGGTCCCCCCCAAGCCGACACTATAGTTAAGAAAGCCCCACCAACGCCTCTACTTTCTCAGAAGACTAAGGAAATTTGGCATGTCAGCTACGACTCTCACCAACTTTTACAGATGCTCCATAGAAAGCATTCTTTCTGGTTGTATCACAGCTTGGTCTGGGGCTCCTGCTCTGCCCAAGACCGCAAGGAACTACAAAAGGTCATGAATGTAGCCCAATCCATCACGCAAACAAGCCTCCCATCCATTGACTCTGTCTACACTTCCTGCTGCCTTGGAAAAAGCAGCCGGCATAATTAAGGACCCCACGCACCCCGGACATTCTCTCTTCCACCTTCTTCCATCGGGAAAAAGATACAAAAGTTTGAGGTCACGTACCAACCGACTCAAGAACAGCTTCTTCCCTGCTGCCGTCAGACTTTTGAATGGACCTACCTCGCATTAAGTTGATCTTTCTCTACACCCTAGCTGTGACTGTAACACCACATTCTGCACCCTCTCCTTTCCTTCTCTATGAACGGTATGCTTTGTCTGTATAGCGCGCAAGAAACAATACTTTTCACTGTATCCCAATACATGTGACAATAATAAATCAAATCAAAATGGCAGCTGTGTTTTCGGGATGTTTGCTAGGCCATCGAACTCTGACCTTCTCTCGGGCGCCATCTTGCCCTCACCGCAAAGCATACTGGGATTGGAAGATGGAGGAGGCCATTGAGCCCCTCGAGCCTGCTTCCCCCACATTCGATACGGCCATCTTGCCTCCACCTTCCTCCCCACTCCCCAGACCCCTTCATCATCCTGCTCATTAAAACCCTCTCTCTGGAACCCTACAGTGCAGAAGGAGGCCATTCAGCCCATCGAGTTTGCACCAACCACAATCCCACCCAGGCCCGATCCCCGTAACCCCATACATTTACCCTAGCCAGTCCCCCTGACACTAAGGGACAATTTAGCATGGCCAATCCACCTAACCTACACATCTTTAGACACTAAGGGGCAATTTAGCATGGCCAATCCTCCTAACCTGCACATCTTTGGACACCAGGGGGCAATTTAGCATGGCCAATCCCCCTAACCTACACATCTTTAGACACTAAGGGGCAATTTAGCATGGCCAATCCTCCTAACCTGCACATCTTTGGACACCAGGGGGCAATTTAGCATGGCCAATCCCCCTAACCTACACATCTTTGGACACCAGGGGGCAATTTAGCATGGCCAATCCACCCAACCTACACATCTTTGGACACTAAGGGACAATTTAGCATGGCCAATCCACCTAACCTGCACATCTTTGGACACTAAGGGACAATTTAGCATGGCCAATCCACCTAACCTGCACATCTTTGGACACTAAGGGGCAATTAAACATGGCCGATCCACCCAACCTACACATCTTTGGACACTAAGGGACAATTTAGCATGGCCAATCCACCCAACCTACACATCTTTGGACACTAAGGGACAATTTAGCATGGCCAATCCACCTAACCTGCACATCTTTGGATACTAAGAGGCAATTTAGCATGGCCAATCCACCTAACCTGCACATCTTTGGACACTAAGAGGCAATTTAGCATGGCCAATCCACCTAACCTACACATCTTTGGACACTAAGGGGCAATTTAGCATGGCCAATCCACCTAACCTACACATCTTTGGACACTAAAGGACAATTTAGCATGGCCAATCCACCTAACCTACACATCTTTGGACACTAAGAGGCAATTTAGCATGGCCAATCCACCTAACCTGCACATCTTTGGACACTAAGGGGCAATTTAGCATGGCCAATCCACCTAACCTGCACATCTTTGGACACCAGGGGACAATTTAGCATGGCCAATCCACCCAACATACACATCTTTGGACTGTGGGCGGAAACTGGAGCACCCGGAGGAAACCCACGCAGACACGGGGAGAACGTGCAGACTCCGCACAGACAGTGACCCGAGCCGGGAATCGAACCCGGGTCCCTGGCGCTGTGAGGCAGCAGCGCTAACCACTGTGACACCGTGCCACCCTTTCTCCCTCAAATCCGTTGAATGATCCGGCCTCCACCTCACTCTGGGGTAGCGAATTCCACAGATTCATGAACAATTGGAGTGAAGTTATTCCTCCGCTGCTGCTCCCTCATCCTCAAACTTTCGTTCTGGAATGTTCACCAAACAAAGCCCCCCCTCCACGTCCACCCTGCCGATCCCCCGCATCATCTTGTACAACTCGATTAGATCACCTCTTAATCTTCCGTCTACGGCACGATGGCACAGTGGTTAGCGCTGCTGCCTCACAGCGCCAGGGACCCGGGTTCAATTCTCGGCTCGGGTCACTGTCTGTGTGGAGTCTGCACGTTCTCCCCGTGTCTGTGTGGGTTTCCTCCGGGTGCTCCGGTTTCCTCCCACGGTCCAAAGATGGTTAGGTGGATTGGCCATGCTAAATTGTCCCTTAGTGTCCAAAGATGTGCAGGTTAGGTGGATTGGCCATGCTAAATTGCCTCTTAGTGTCCAAAGATGTGCAGGTTAGGGTGGATTGGCCATGCTAAATTGCCCCTTAGTGTCCAAAGATGTGCAGGTTAGGTGGATTGGCCATGCTAAATTGTCCCTTAGTGTCCAAAGATGTGCAGGTTAGGGTGGATTGGCCATGCTAAATTGCCCCTTAGTGTCCAAAGATGTGCAGGTTAGGGTGGATTGGCCATGCTAAATTGTCCCTTAGTGTCCAAAGATGTGTAGGTTGGGTGGATTGGCCATGCTAAATTGTCCCTTAGTGTTAGGACAACCAGCCAGGGGAGATGAATGGTGTTATGGGGATAGGGCCTGGGTGGGATTGTGGTTGGTGCAGATGTGATGGGTCGAATGGCCTCCTTCATAGAATCATAGAAACCCTACAGTGCAGAAGGAGGCCATTCGGCCCATCGAGTCTGCACCGACCACAATCCCACCCAGGCCCTACCCCCACATATTTTACCCGCTAATCCCACTAACCTACGCATCACAGGATTCTAAGGGGCAATTTTTAACCTGGCCAATCAACCTAACCTGCACATCTTTGGACTGTGGGAGGAAACCGGAGCACCCGGAGGAAACCCACGCAGACACGGGGAGAATGTGCAAACTCCACACAGACAGTGACCCGAGCCGGGAATCGAACCCGGGACCCTGGAGCTGTGAAGCAGCAGAGCTAACCCACTGTGCTACCGTGCCGCCCTGCACTGTAGGTTTCTAGAGGGAGTGTTTTAATTAACAGGGTGATGAAGGGGTCGGGGGAGCAGGGAGCAAGGTGGGGGCAAGATGGCCATATCGAATGTGGGGGAAGCAGGCTCAAGGGGCTGAATGGCCTCCTCCGTCTTCCAATCCCAGCATGCTTTGCAATGCTTTGCAATGCAATCCCAGGATTCTCTAAAGGTAAACTTGCAGGTTGAGTCCGTAATTAAGAAAGCAAATGTAATGTTGTCATTTATCTCAAGAGGCTTGGAATACAAAAGCAGGGATGTACTTCTGAGGCTTTATAAAGCACTGGTTAGGCCCCATTTGGAGTACTGTGAGCAATTTTGGGCCCCACACCTCAGGAAGGACATACTGGCACTGGAGCGGGTCCAGCGGAGATTCACACGGATGATCCCAGGAATGGTAGGCCTGACATACGATGAACGTCTGAGGATCGTGGGATTATATTCATTGGAGTTTAGGAGGTTGAGGGGAGATCTGATAGAAACTTACAAGATAATGAACGGCTTAGATAGGATGGACGTAGGGAAGTTGTTTCCATTAACAGGGGAGACTAGGACGCGGGGGCACAGCCTTAGAATAAAAGGGAGTCACTTTAGAACAGAGATGAGGAGAAATTTCTTCAGCCAGAGAGTGGTAGGTCTGCGGAATTCATTGCCACAGAGGGCTGTGGAGGCCGAGACGTTGAGCGTCTTCAAGACAGAAATTGATCAATTCTTGATTTCTCGAGGAATTAAGGGCTATGGGGAGAGAGCGGGTAAATGGAGTTGAAATCAACCATGATTGAATGGTGGAGTGGACTCGATGGGCCGAATGGCCTTACTTCCGCTCCTATGTCTTATGGTCTTATGGTCAATGAGGGCAAAATGGTGCCCGAGAGGAGGTCAGAGTTCAATGGCCTTGCAAACATCCTGAAAATGCAGCCGCCATTTTGGTTTGATTTGATTTATTATTGTCACGTGTATTAACATACAGTGAAAAGTATTGTTTCTTGCGTGCTGTACAAAGCATACCGTTCATAGAGAAGGAAAGGAGAGGGTGCAGAATGTAGTGTTACAGTCACAGCTAGGGTGTGGAGAAAGATCAACTTAAT
>NW_027593443.1:17500-32317 GCF_964213995.1 Mustelus asterias
GCCCTCCCTGTACGGGTCTGAGCGCAAGGCTGTCGTGGGCGCTCGGCCTATGAAACGGGCCTGCAGGCGGCCCCCGTCAAAGGAGGAGCCCCGGGACGCGGCGGGGGCCTTGCACCAGCGGGGAGACCAATGAACTACGAACCCCTCCATTACCAGGTGGCCCACTGTGGCCAGACCAGCATGCACCTGGCCCCAGGACTGATGCCAACTGCGTCCTCTGCCCGTCTTTATAAGGTAAGGTCGGTCGGGGGTGGGGGGGGAAACCTTGACCGGATTGGCCTTGTGGGGGGAGGAGGGGGGAGGCGGACATCTTGGCCAAATTGGGGCAGGGGGTTGGCGGCGGGGGGGGAGGTGAGGGGCAAGGGGAGGGGGCGGGAGGGGTTCGTCTGTCGTATCGGGCTCAACGGAGAGTGAGAGGCGACTTGATTGAAACAGGGTTAATGGCAGGGCTTTGGGGAGAGTCATGGAAACAGGCCCTTCGGCCCAACTTGTCCATGCCGCCCCTTTTTTAAAAACTCCTAAGCTAATCCCAATTGCCCACGTTTGCCCCATATCCCTCTATACCCATCTTACCCATGTAACTATCTAAATGCTTTTAAAAAGACAAAATTGTACCCGCCTCTACTACTGCCTCTGGCAGCTCGTTCCAGACACTCACCACCCTCTGTGTGAAAGAATTGCCCCTCTGGACCCTTTTGTACCTCTCCCCTCTCACCTTAAACCTGTGCCCTCTAGTTTTAGACTCCCCTACCTTTGGGAAAAGATATTGACTATCTAGCTGATCTGTGCCCCTCATTATTTTATAGACCTCTATAAGATCACCCCTCAGCCTCCTACGCTCCAGAGAAAAAAGTCCCAGTCTATCCAGCCTCTCCTCATAACTCAATCCATCAAGTCCTGGTAGCATCCTAGTAAATCTTTTCTGCACTCTTTCTAGTTTAATAATATCCTTTCTATAATAGGGTGACCAGAACTGTACACAGTATTCCAAGTGTGGCCTTACCAATGTCTTGTACAACTTCAACAAGACGTCCCAACTCCTGTATTCAATGTTCTGACCGATGAAACCAAGCATGCCGAATGCCTTCTTCACCACTCTGTCCACCTGTGACTCCACTTTCAAGGAGCTATGAACCTGTACCCCTAGATCTCTTTGCTCTGTAACTCTCCCCAACGCCCTACCATTAACTGAGTAAGTCCTGCCCTGGTTCGATCGACCAACATGCATCACCTCGCATTTGTCTAAATTAAACTCCATCTGCCATTCGTCAGCCCACTGGCCCAATTGATCAAGATCCCGTTGCAATTGGAGATAACCTTCTTCACTGTCCACTATGCCACCAATCTTGGTGTCATCTGCAAACTTACTAACCATGCCTGCTATATTCTCATCCAAATCATTAATATAAATGACAAATAACAGTGGGCCCAGCACTGATCCCTGAGGCACACCGCTGGTCACAGGCCTCCAGTTTGAAAAACAACCCTCTACAAACACCCTCTGTCTTCTGTCATTTGATTTGATTTGATTTATTATTGTCACATGTATTAACATACAGTGAAAAGTATTGTTTCTTGCGCGCTATACAGACAAAGCATACCGTTCATAGAGAAGGAAAGGAGAGGGTGCAGAATGTAGAGTTACAGTCATAGCTCGGGTGTAGAGAAAGATCAACTTAGTGCGAGGTAGGTCCATTCAAAAGTCTGACAGCAGCAGGAAGAGAGAATGTCCGGGGTGCGTGGTGGGGTCCTTAATTATGCCGGCTGCTTTTCCCCGAGGCAGCGGGAAGTGTAGACAGAATCAATGGATGGGAGGCTGGTTTGAGTGATGGATTGGGCTACATTCACGACCCTTTTGTAGTTCCTTGCGGTCTTGGGCAGAGCAGGAGCCCCAGACCAAGCTGTGATACAACCAGAAAGGATGCTTTCTATGGGGCATCTGTAAAAGTTGGTGAGAGTCGTAGCTGACATGCCCAAATTTCCTTAGTCTTCTGAGAAAGTAGAGGCGTTGGTGGGGCTTTCTTAACTATAGTGTCGGCATGGGGGGGACCAGGACAGGTTGTTGGTGATCTGGAGACCTAAAAACCTGAAGCTCTCGACCCTTTCTACTTCGTCCCCGTTGATGTAGACAGGAGCATGTTCTCCTTCACGCTTCCTGAAGTCGATGACAATCTCCTTTGTTTTGTTGACATTGAGGGAGAGATTATTGTTGCTGCACCAGTTCACCAGATTCTCTATCTCATTCCTGTTCTCTGTCCCGTCACTGTCTGAGACCCGACCCACTACGGTGGTGTCGTCAGCAAACTTGGAAATCGAGTTGGAGGGGAATTTGGCCGCACAGTCAGAGGTGTATAAGGAGTATAGTGAGGGGGCTGAGAACACAGCCTTGTGGGGCACCGGTGTTGAGGATGATCGTGGAGGAGGTGTTGTTGCCGATCCGTACTGATTGTACGAGGAGAGATTGACCAGGTTAGGATTGTTTTCACTGGAGTTCAGACGAATGAGGGGGGAATCTCACAGAGACTTATCAAATTCTAACAGGACTGGACAGGGTAGATGCAGGGAGGATGTTCCCGATGGTGGGGGGAGTCCAGAACCAGGGGATTGGGGGCGGGGTTTGGGGATTGGGGGCGGGGTTTGGGGATTGGGGGCGGGGTTTGGGGATTGGGGGCGGGGTTTGGGGATTGGGGGCGGGGTTTGGGGATTGGGGGTGGGGTTTGGGGATTGGGGGCGGGGTTTGGGGATTGGGGGTGGGGTTTGGGGTTTGGGGATGGGGTTTGGGGATTGGGGGCGGGGTTTGGGGATTGGGGGCGGGGTTTGGGGATTGGGGGCGGGGTTTGGTAACGGGACGAGACAGGGTAGATGCAGGGAGGATGTTCCCGATGGTGGGGGGAGTCCAGAACCAGGGGATTGGGGGCGGGGTTTGGGGATTGGGGGCGGGGTTTGGGGATTGGGGGCGGGGTTTGGGGATTGGGGGCGGGGTTTGGGGATTGGGGGCGGGGTTTGGGGATTGGGGGCGGGGTTTGGGGATTGGGGGCGGGGTTTGGGGATTGGGGGCGGGGTTTGGTAACGGGACGAGACAGGGTAGATGCAGGGAGGATGTTCCCGATGGTGGGGGGAGTCCAGAACCAGGGGATTGGGGGCGGGGTTTGGGGATTGGGGGCGGGGTTTGGGTATTGGGGCGGGGTTTGGGGATTGGGGGTGGGGTTTGGGGATTGGGGGCGGGTTTGGGGATTGGGGGCGGGGTTTGGGGATTGGGGGCGGGGTTTGGGGATTGGGGGCGGGGTTTGGGGATTGGGGGCGGGGTTTGGTAACGGGACGAGACAGGGTAGATGCAGGGAGGATGTTCCCGATGGTGGGAGTGTCCAGAACCAGGGGATTGGGGGCGGGGTTTGGGGATTGGGGGCGGGGTTTGGGGATTGGGGGCGGGGTTTGGGGATTGGGGGCGGGGTTTGGGGATTGGGGGCGGGGTTTGGGGATTGGGGGCGGGGTTTGGGGATTGGGGGCGGGGTTTGGGGATTGGGGGCGGGGTTTGGGGATTGGGGGCGGGGTTTGGGGATTGGGGGCGGGGTTTGGGGATTGGGGGCGGGGTTTGGTAACGGGACTGGACAGGGTAGATGCAGGGAGGATGTTCCCGATGGTGGGGGGAGTCCAGAACCAGGGGATTGGGGGCGGGGTTTGGGGATTGGGGGCGGGGTTTGGGTATTGGGGCGGGGTTTGGGGATTGGGGGTGGGGTTTGGGGATTGGGGGCGGGTTTGGGGATTGGGGGCGGGGTTTGGGGATTGGGGGCGGGGTTTGGGGATTGGGGGCGGGGTTTGGGGATTGGGGGCGGGGTTTGGTAACGGGACTGGACAGGGTAGATGCAGGGAGGATGTTCCCGATGGTGGGGGGAGTCCAGAACCAGGGGATTGGGGGCGGGGTTTGGGGATTGGGGGCGGGGTTTGGGTATTGGGGCGGGGTTTGGGGATTGGGGGTGGGGTTTGGGGATTGGGGGCGGGTTTGGGGATTGGGGGCGGGGTTTGGGGATTGGGGGCGGGGTTTGGGGATTGGGGGCGGGGTTTGGGGATTGGGGGCGGGGTTTGGGATTGGGGGCGGGGTTTGGTAACGGGACGAGACAGGGTAGATGCAGGGAGGATGTTCCCGATGGTGGGAGTGTCCAGAACCAGGGGATTGGGGGCGGGGTTTGGGGATTGGGGGCGGGGTTTGGGGATTGGGGGTGGGGTTTGGGGATTGGGGGTGGGGTTTGGGGATTGGGGGCGGGGTTTGGGGATTGGGGGCGGGGTTTGGGGATTGGGGGCGGGGTTTGGTAACGGGACCAGACAGGGTAGATGCAGGGAGGATGTTCCCGATGGTGGGGGGAGTCCAGAACCAGGGGATTGGGGGCGGGGTTTGGGGATTGGGGGCGGGGTTTGGGGGCGGGGTTTGGGGATTGGGGGCGGGGTTTGGTAACGGGACGAGACAGGGTAGATGCAGGGAGGATGTTCCCGATGGTGGGGGGAGTCCAGAACCAGGGGCTCACAGTCTGAGGATTGGAGGTAGACCATTTAGGACGGAGATGAGGAGACATTTCTTCACCCAGAGAGCGGTGAGTCTGTGGAATTCATTCCCACAGGAAGTAGTTGATGCCAAAACATTGAATGTATTGAAGAGGCGGCTGGATAGGGCACTGGGGGGCGAACGGGGTCAAAGGTTATGGGGGGAAAGCAGGATTAGGCTATTGAGTTGGATGATCAGCCGTGAGGGTGATGAATGGGGGAGCAGGTTCGAAGGGCCGAATGGCCTCCTCCTGTTCTGATCTTCTCTGTTGTCTTACGGGGAAGGCTCGAGCAGGTTGGGGCCCAGTAACCATTGGGAGTTTAGCAGAACGAGAGGGGGATCTCATTGGGAATTGTTTAGGGTTCTTGGAGGGAGGACACGGAGTGACTTCCTCGACTGGGAGGGAATCACCAAGTCTCAGGATACGGGGGCGGCCATTTTGGATGGAGATGAGGCGATGATGGTGAATTCTGTACAAAGAACAAAGAAAATTCCAGCACAGGAACAGGCCCTTCGGCCCTCCAAGCCTGCACCGACCATGCTGCCCCGACTGAACTAAAACCTCCTACCCTTCCGGGGACCGTATCCCTCTATTCCCATCCTATTCATGTATTTGTCCAGACGCCCCTTAAAACTCACTATCGTATCCGCTTCCACTCCCTCCCCCGGCAGCGAGTTCCAGGCACCCACCACCCTCTGTGTAAAAAACTTGCCTCGTACATTTCCTTTAAACCTTGCCCCTCGCACCTTAAACCTGTGCCCCCGAGTAATTGACTCTTCCACCCTGGGGAAAAAGCTTCTGACTATCCACTCTGTCCATGCCCCTCATAATCTTGTAGACTTCTATCAGGTCTCCCCTCAACCTCCGTCGCTCCAGTGAGAACAAACCGAGTTTCTCCAACCTCTCCTCATAGCTAATGCCCTCCATACCAGGCAACATCCTGGTCAATCTTTTCTGTCCCCTCTCCAAAGCTTCCACATCCTTCTGGTAGTGTGGCGACCAGAATTGAACACTATATTCCAAGTGCGATCTAACTAAGGTTCTATAAAGCTGCAACATGACTTGCCAATTTTTAAACTCAATGCCCCGGCCGATGAAGGCAAGCATGCCGTATGCCTTCTTGACTACCTTCTCCACCTGCGTTGCCACTTTCAGTGACCTGTGTACCTGTACACCCAGATCCCTCTGCCTATCAATACTCTTCAGGGTTCTGCCATTTACTGTATATTTCCTATCTGTATTAGACCTTCCAAAATGCATTACCTCACATTTGTCCAGATTAAACTCCATCTGCCATCTCTCCGCCCAAGTCTCCAACCGATCTGTACCCTGCTGTATCCTCTGACCTCAAAAGGTTTGCAAACTAGTACAATGAGGATATTTGAGAGAGAAATTAATTCTAAACAAGGTACAAACACGGGATAACGGGATAGGGCGTGGAGGGGTGGATTGATTGGAAGGTGAACTTAGGTCACACTGCATAGGGGTATCTCTCCGTGAGGGCCGAATGGCCACTTGCTGAATGTGCATCTTATGAATGAGGGAGCGCTGCACTGTGGGAGGGTCAGCGCTGAGGGAGCGCCGCACTGTGGGGAGGGTCAGTGCTGAGGGAGCGCCGCACTGTGGGAGGGTCAGTGCTGAGGGAGCGCCGCACTGTGGGAGGGTCAGTGCTGAGGGAGCGCCGCACTGTGGGAGGTCAGCGCTGAGGGAGCGCCGCACTGTGGGAGGGTCAGTGCTGAGGGAGCGCCGCACTGTGGGAGGGTCAGTGCTGAGGGAGCGCCGCACTGTGGGAGGGTCGGTGCTGAGGGAGCGCCGCACTGTGGGAGGGTCAGTGCTGAGGGAGCGCCGCACTGTGGGAGGGTCGGTGCTGAGGGAGCGCCGCACTGTGGGAGGGTCGGTGCTGAGGGAGCGCCGCACTGTGGGAGGGTCGGTGCTGAGGGAGCGCCGCACTGTGGGAGGGTCAATGCTGAGGGAGCACCGCACTGTGGGGAGGGTCAGTGCTGAGGGAGCGCCGCACTGTGGGAGGGTCAATGTTGAGGGAGCGCCGCACTGTGGGAGGGTCGGTGCTGAGGGAGCGCCGCACTGTGGGAGGGTCAATGCTGAGAGAGCGCTGCACTGTGGGAGGGTCAGTGCTGAGGGAGCGCCGCACTGTGGGAGGGTCAGTGCTGAGGGAGCGCCGCACTGTGGGAGGGTCAGTGCTGAGGGAGCGCCGCACTGTGGGAGGGTCGGTGCTGAGGGAGTGCCGCACTGTGGGAGGGTCAGTGCTGAGGGAGTGCTGCACTGTGGGAGGGTCAGTGCTGAGGGAGCGCCGCACTGTGGGAGGGTCGGTGCTGAGGGAGCGCCGCACTGTGGGAGGGTCAGTGCTGAGGGAGCGCCGCACTGTGGGAGGGTCAGTGCTGAGGGAACGCCGCACTGTGGGAGGGTCAGTGCTGAGGGAGTGCCGCACTGTGGGAGGGTCAGTGCTGAGGGAGCGCCGCACTGTGGGAGGGTCAGTGCTGAGGGAGCGCCGCACTGTGGGAGGGTCAATGTTGAGAGAGCGCTGCACTGTGGGAGGGTCAGTGCTGAGGGAGCGCCGCACTGTGGGAGGGTCAGTGCTGAGGGAGCGCCGCACTGTGGGAGGGTCAGTGCTGAGGGAGCGCCGCACTGTGGGAGGGTCAGTGCTGAGGGAGTGCCACACTGTGGGAGGGTCAGTGCTGAGGGAGCGCCGCACTGTGGGAGGGTCAGTGCTGAGGGAGCGCCGCACTGTGGGAGGGTCAGTGCTGAGGGAGCGCCGCACTGTGGGAGGGTCAGTGCTGAGGGAGCGCCGCACTGTGGGAGGGTCAGTGCTGAGGGAGCGCCGCACTGTGGGAGGGTCAGTGCTGAGGGAGCGCCGCACTGTGGGAGGGTCAGTGCTGAGAGAGCGCCGCACTGTGGGAGGGTCAGTGCTGAGGGAGCGCCGCACTGTGGGAGGGTCAGTGCTGAGAGAGCGCCGCACTGTGGGAGGGTCAGTGCTGAGAGAGCGCCGCACTGTGGGAGGGTCAGTGCTGAGGGAGCGCCGCACTGTGGGAGGGTCAGTGCTGCGGGAGCGCCGCACTGTGGGAGGGTCAGTGCTGAGGGAGCGCCGCACTGTGGGAGGGTCGGTGCTGAGGGAGCGCCGCACTGTGGGAGGGTCAGTGCTGAGGGAGCGCCGCACTGTGGGGAGGGTCAGTGCTGAGGGAGCGCCGCACTGTGGGAGGGTCGGTGCTGAGGGAGCGCCGCACTGTGGGAGGGTCAGTGCTGAGGGAGCGCCGCACTGTGGGAGGGTCAGTGCTGAGGGAGCGCCGCACTGTGGGAGGGTCAGAGCTGAGGGGAGCTTTATTTTAAACTCTCTCTCTCTCTGTCTCTTAAAGGGACCTCTCCCCTCCTCGGGGGGCGGACCTTCCTCGGGGAACCTGTTACCCGAACGGCCCCCGCATGGCTCGAAGTCGAAGAAACACGTCAACAAGGACAGCATGGAGTACCGTCTGCGCCGGGAACGGAACAACATCGCCGTGCGCAAGAGCCGAGACAAGGCCAAGCGACGCAACATGGAGACGCAGCAGAAGGCCATGCAGTACTTGTCGGAGAATGAACGCTTGCGCAACAAGGTGGAACAGTTGACCCAGGAGTTGGACACCCTCCGGGGCCTCTTCCGCCAACTTCCCGAGGGTCCCCTCACGCACCAGCGGCAGTGAGCGCTCCGGCGGCGGGGAATGGATGGTGAATGGGATTGGGTCGGGGGAACCACGTTACGAACAGTTCATCCGCTCCCCGCCCTCTGAGCCCTCATTCCCCCCCCCCCCCCGCCCCCCCCCCGCCAATGCTGAGCTGGAGGGGCGAGAGATTCTCACCTTCCCCCCCGACCTCCCTCACCCACCCCGCCCTTGGGACGAGCGAGGCGTAACGGTTCTTTCTCTTGTCTCCCGCCGGCTCGGTCAGGGTTCTGCTGTCTCGCCACGGCGTCCTGCCGGCTTGTCATGGGTTTTCCTCCGGCTCGTAACGGGATCCGGCGCGCTTGTGACAGCTTGCTGCCGGCTCGTCACGGGTTCTGGCCTCCCCGACGTGATGGGTTCTGTTGGCTCGTGATTGCGGGGGGGTTCCTGCCCGCTCGTAACGGTTTTCTGCCGGCCTGTAATGGGTTACGCTGTCTCGTAATGGATTTCTGCTGGTTCGTAATGGTTTCTCTCTGCCCGTAACGGGGCTTCTCCTGGCTGGTAATGTGTTTCTGCCCACTAGTAATGGGTTCTGCCAACTCGTAACGGTTGTCCGCTGGCTTGTAATGGGCTCTGCTGTTGAGTGTTAATGGGTTCCGTTGGCTCGTAACGGGTCCTACTGGCTTTTAATGGGTTCTGCTCACTCGTGCTTGGCTCTGCTGGCTTGCACTGGGTTTGGTTGGCTTATAATGGGGCCTGCTGGCTTGCAATGGATCTGCTGGCTCGTAATATGTTCTGCTAGCTGCTAATGGGTTCAGCTGGCTTGTAGGGGATTCTGCTGACTCGTAATGGGGTCTGCTCATTCGTGGTGGGCTCTGCTGGCTTGCAATTGGTTCTGTTGGCTCATAATGAGTTCAGCCAGCTGCTAATTGGTTCATTTGGCTCGTAATGGGGCCTGCTCTCCTGTAACGGTTTCTGCTGGTTTCTAATGAATTCTGGCGGCTCATAATGGGTGCTGTAACAGGCTCTGTTGACTCACAATGGATTCTGTTGAATTGTAATGGGACCTGTTGGTTTGTAATGGATCCTGCCAGCTTGTATCATGTCATGTTGTCTCGTAATTGTCCCTGTTCGTACTTGTTCGTGGGTTGTGTCAGCTTGTGGGCGGGTGGCGTTGGCCTCGCAATCGCTTCTGCTGGCGACCAGTGGGGGTCCCGCTGGCCTGTAATGGGTTCCGTCGGCTCGCAATGGATCCTGCTGTCTCGCGATGGGCGCCGCTTGCGGTGACGGGTCCTGCTGGCTTGTAACGGGTCTCCGCTCGCCCGGAGGTGGGATTGCTGACTTGTAACGGGCGCCATTGGCAACGTAATGGGCCCCGTTGCCTTATCACGGGTGAGGGGGCGGGGGAAGGGAGTGGGGGGGGGGTGAGGGGGGAGGCGGGGTGAGGGGGAGGCGGGGCTCATGTGATCGCTGACGTCATGCGATTCTATAAACGGTTAATTCACGGCCCCCTCCCGTCCCCCTTCCCCCCCTGCACCCAAGGGTGCCCAAGCGCACCTTGTGACATTTTGGCGCGATTCGCTTGCATAATTAATCTTCCAGATGCCCGTCGGGGGGTTTCCAGACACGGGGAGTCCATACCGAGACACCCCCATCTCTCCCTGCGCCCCCCACCGCCACCCGGCCCCTGATCAGGATACGGTCTACCATAGCTGGGGCATTGGTTCAAAGTTCATCCTCACCTTATCTTTCCTGAGGGGGCTTTGCTCAGTCTCCCTGGGGAAGGGGGAGCGTAGGGGTGTGTGGGGGGAGGGGGTGTAGGAGTGGGGGGGGGGGAGGGGGAGTGGGGCGAAGCCTCTCCACTCTCCCCCCACACCCCTCACCCGCCACCTCGGAGGCTCCCCTCACGGCAGGCTAAGGCAAAAAAACCGGTTTTGACCCCCCCTGCCACCGGCCGTGACCTCCGGACCCCCGGGGTCACTGGGCGTGGCGCGGCGTGGCGCGGCTGTAAACAAAATTTGAAAGACTGTAGTTACGTGGATGTCCCAAGGGTCACTTCGGGGCGGGGGGGGGGGGGGATACGAAGGGGAAGTGGGGAGAGGAGGTGGGAGGGAGGGGGCTTTTTTGGGGTTGTAGATTCATCGGATAATCGGTGAGTGGTCGGGGGGAAGGGGAGAATGTGACACCCGGAGGATGAGTTGTGTCCGTTCCCGGAACATGGCCCATCTCAGCCGGGCCTTGTCAACCGGGGATTGGCGAGACTGGCGGAGACCCAGAACCCCATCTCGCCCCGACCTTCGCGTTTATTTGCGGGGTTCCACATGACCGGGAGAGGTCTCCCAGCCCCGAACCCTTGGTTTCGGGCTCGGCCTGTTCTGGGTCCCCTCACTCGATCTTCCTCAACTGCCCCCCTTGTCCACGCTGGCCTCCACTCCTCCATTCGCCCCGATTCTTTCCAATCCCCCACCTCCCCATCTCTGTAACCTCCTCCAGCCCCTACAACCCTCCTTATCTCTGTAACCTCCTCCAGCCCCCTACACCCCCTCCCTATCTCTGTAACCACCTCCAGCCCCTACACCCCCTCCCTATCTCTGTAATCTCCTCCAGCCCCCTACACCCCTCCCTATCTCTGTAACCTCCTCCAGCCCCTACACCCCCTCCCTATCTCTGTAACCTCCTCCAGCCCCTACACCCCCTCCCTATCTCTGTAACCTCCTCCAGCCCCTACACCCCTCCCTATCTCTGTAACCTCCTCCAGCTCCCTACACCCCCTCCCTATCTCTGTAACCTCCTCCAGCCCCAACACCCCTCCCTATCTCTGTAACCTCCTCCAGCCCCCTACACCCCTCCCTATCTCTGTAACCTCCTCCAGCCCCTACACCCCCTCCCTATCTCTGTAACCTCCTCCAGCCCCTACACCCTCCCTATCTCTGTAACCTCCTCCAGCCCCTACACCCCTCCCTATCTCTGTAACCTCCTCCAGCTCCCTACACCCCCTCCCTATCTCTGTAACCTTTTCCAGCCCCCAACACCCCTCCCTATCTCTGTAACCTCCTCCAGCCCCTACACCCCCTCCCTATCTCTGTAACCTCCTCCAGCCCCTACACCCCCTCCCTATCTCTGTAACCTCCTCCAGCCCCTACACCCTCCCTATCTCTGTAACCTCCTCCAGCCCCTACACCCCTCCCTATCTCTGTAACCTCCTCCAGCTCCCTACACCCCCTCCCTATCTCTGTAACCTTTTCCAGCCCCCAACACCCCTCCCTATCTCTGTAACCTCCTCCAGCCCCTACACCCCCTCCCGATCTCTGGAACCTCCTCCAGCCCCCTACAGCCCTCCCTATCTCTGTAACCTCCTCCAGCCCCCTACACCCCCTCCCTATCACTGTAACCTCCCCCAGCTCCCTACACCCCCTCCCCATCTCTGTAACCTCCTCCAGCTCCCTACACTCCTCCCTATCTCTGTAACCTCCTCCAGCCCCCTACACCCTCCCTATCTCTGTAACCTCCTCCAGCCCCCTACACCCCCTCCCTATCTCTGTAACCTCCTCCAGCCCCCTACAACCCTCCCTATCTCTGTAACCTCCTCCAGCCCCCTACACCCCTCCCTATCTCTGTAACCTCCTCCAGCCCCCTACACCCCCTCCCTATCTCTGTAACCTCCTCCAGCCCCCTACAACCCTCCCTATCTCTGTAACCTCCTCCAGCCCCCTACACCCCTCCCTGTCTCTGTAACCTCCTCCAGCCCCCTACACCCCCTCCCTATCTCTGTAACCTCCTCCAGCCCCCTACAGCCCTCCCTATCTCTGTAACCTCCTCCAGCCCCCTACACCCCTCACTATCTCTGTAACGTCCTCCAGCCCCCTACACCCCTCCCTATCTCTGTAACCTCCCCCAGCTCCCTACACCCCTCCCTATCTCTGTAACCTCCTCCCAGCTCCCTACACCCCCTCCCTATCTCTGTAACCTCCTCCAGCCTCCTACACCCTCTCCCTATCTCTGTAACCTCCTCCATCCCCCTACACCCCCTCCCTATCTCTGTAACCTCCTCCAGCCCCCAACACCCCCTCACTATCTCTGTAACCTCCTCCAGCCCCCTACACCCCTCCCTATCTCAGTAACCCCCTCCAGCCCCTACACCCCCTCCCTATCTCTGTAACCTGGGGGACTCTAAGCTCTGGAATCCCCTCCCTAAGCATCTCCATCCTTCTCTCTCTCCCTCTCTCTCTCTGTCTCTCTCCGTCTGTCTCTCTCTCTGTCTGTCTCCCTCCCTCCCTCCCCCCTTGAGCATCATAGAATCCCTTCAATGCATCCTGGGAGTTACCACCCAGGCCCTATCCCCATAACCCCACGCATTTTACCCTAGCTAGCCCCCTTGACGCTAAAGGGGGCAACTTAGCCCGGCCAATCCACCCTCACCCGCACGTCTTTCGGACTGTGGGAGGAAACCGGAGCACCCGGAGGAAACCCACGCAGACATGGGGAGAACGTGCAGACTCCGCACAGACAGTGACCCAAGCCGGGAATCGAACCCGGGTCCCTGGCGCTGTGAGGCAGCAGCGCCAACCCACTGTGCCACCTCTCCCCACTTGACCTATGACCCCCCTCCGCTCCCCCGCCAAGGTCAAAACCCCTTGTGGCATCCACACCAACTCAAATACTGTAATCTGCTCATGATGCTAAGTGGCGTTATTTGGCAATAACTTCAGATATACTGTAAGATGTTCTGTTTCGAAAGGTCGGAGGTCAAGATCGGCCAATATTTTCACAGGATGTTGGGGGGAGGGGGGCGGACGCGGGGCGGACGAGAGACGGGTGACAACACAGGGTCAACGTCATGACCTTACCCCCAGACCAGATTTGAAAGTTAATCCCTTCCAAGCCCTTTCTTGGAAAAAATATACGTCCCATCGAAGTTTCCTACCTCGCACTCATCAGGTACATGAAAGTCAAATCGCAAACGCAAAGAGAGAGAGAGAGGGCGCTCGATCGCCCGGCAACCCGGCCCTGATTGGTCATGGAGGGGCCACTGTCAAGGGGGGAGATGGGTCGACTCTTGTGAGGCAAGAGCGATGTGAGGAGGGGGGAGCTAAATGTCATCGGGGGGTCGATGCAAATGTGGAGTTCAAAACGCGAGCTTACTGAGCGGCCGAGCAGGCTCGAGAGGCTGAATAGCTGCCTCCCGTTCCTGTTTCTTACGCACCCCCCCCCCCCCCCCCCCCACCTCCCACCGCCCCCGGTAATAATTTTTCTGAAAAGGGAGCGTGGCTTGAATAGTCTCCTTTACGTTTACAGACTACGTACTTCCCATTTATGAATGCAGGACACCTCGAGTGCGCATAAGTGAGCCGCACTGAAGCTCGGTCGACTGCCTCAAGCTGGTTTGTTGGCGGAGCTAGGAGGGTTGATCAGCTGCCGCTGCCCCCAGTCGCGGAATCACGTCCACCGGCAAATGTTCTTGTTTTTCGCGAGTGGGGGCGGGGTTGAGGAGGATCTTGCCCCTCCCGGGCAAGTGGAGAGACGCACCGTTCGCTTCGAGGCAGCCAATCACCGAGGGCGAGGTTGGAGGGGAGGGGAGGGGGGCGGGGCCCCTCTTCGTTGCCCGTGGCAACACCACAGCCAATCAACCCCAGCCCTATCGTCAATCTGTGGTGGGAATCATTGTGAGAGTTTTGGAAGTTGACTATCTTGTGTTGGGCCTGAATTAAGCCAAAGGATTTGAGTGGCATGGCCCACCCTGTCCCCTTGGGCAATATTAAGATGGACCGAAGGGCCTCAGTGCTGTAAAACTCACCTACAAATGGGCCTTCAGGCTCCTGGTTTCCTCGGGGACAGTTGGCGACTGATGAAGAACAAAGAACAAAGAAAATTCCAGCACAGGAACAGGCCCTTCGGCCCCTCCAAGCCTGCACCGACCATGCTGCCCCGACTGAACTAAAACCCCCTCCCCTTCCGGGGACCGTATCCCTCCATTCCCATCCTATTCATGTATTTGTCCAGACGCCCCTTAAAACTCACTACCGTATCCGCTTCCACTCCCTCCCCCGGCAGCGAGTTCCAGGCACCCACCACCCTCTGTGTAAAATAACTTGCCTCGTAAATCTCCTTTAAACCTTGCCCCTCGCACCTTAAACCTGTGCCCCCTAGTAATGGACTCTTCCACCCTGGGGAAAAGCTTCTGACTATCCACTCTGTCCATGCCCCTCATAATCTTGTAGACTTCTATCAGGTCTCCCCTCAACCTCCGTCGTTCCAGTGAGAACAAACCAAGTTTCTCCAACCTCTCCTCATAGCTAATGCCCTCCATACCAGGCAACATCCTGGTCAATCTTTTCTGTCCCCTCTCCAAAGCCTCCACATCCTTCTGGTAGTGTGGCGACCAGAATTGAACACTATATTCCAAGTGCAGCCTAACTAAGGTTCTATAAAGCTGTAACATGACTTACCAATTTTTATACTCAGTGCCCTGGAATGTCAAGAATCAAACTCTTGATTACGAGGCCTACTAAATTAGGATCCTGTCTGATTTAGTCCCTCAGGGTTAGTGCCCAACGCCCCAACCGTCCTCAGCTGCTTCATCAATGACCTTCCCTCCATCATAAGGTCAGAAGAGAGGATGTTCGCCGATG
>NW_027593444.1:0-5000 GCF_964213995.1 Mustelus asterias
CTCTCTCTCACACACCCTCTCTCTCTCACACACACCCTCTCTCTCTCACACACACCCTCTCTCTCTCACACACACCCTCTCTCTCTCACACACACCCTCTCTCTCACTCACACTCTCTCACTCACACTCTCTCTCTCACTCACACTCTCTCTCGCACACACACTCTCTCTCTCACACACACACTCTCTCTCTCACACACTCTCTCTCTCTCTCTCTCACACACACACTCTCTCTCTCACACACTCTCTCTCTCTCTCTCTCGCACACACTCTCTCTCTCGCACACACTCTCTCTCTCACACATACACTCTCTCTCTCACACACTCTCTCTCACACACTCTCTCTCTCTCTCACACACACACACTCTCTCTCTCTCACACACACACTCTCTCTCTCTCTCTCACACACTCTCTCTCTCTCTCACACACACACTCTCTCTCTCACACACACACTCTCTCTCTCACACACACACTCTCTCTCTCTCTCTCTCACACACACACTCTCTCTCTCTCTCTCTCTCACACACATATTCTGGGTGTTTGGATTCTGATTGTTCTAATGGAAAGGTTTGTTCAGTGTATAACTTTCTTTCTCTTTCCCCCGCAGTTGGTTCGAATAAAGAGGTGCGATGACCTGTGGGCTCTGCGACCCCTGGTCCCTGAGCAGGGCAGAGAGAGAGAGCACGGCGCAATCAGCCCACAGCTTGATGTGGTCCCATCGAGGGTATCCCAGGACCAGGACGATGGCGCTGCCTAAACAAAACCACCAATAAATATTGGGACAGTTGAACCTCCTGGGTTTGTGTGGCAGTTCTTCGGGAAGAGATGGCGGTCCGATACCGCGGGTAGAATGGGCCGTACATACACCCCCCACTCACCCAGCCAAAGAAACCCAACAGTGGTGAAAAGCGAGCCATTTAAACCAGCCCCTACCCCCTGACAAGACAGGCTTACAGCCAGGAAAGGTTTGCATTCCACAAGCACCGCACTTCGGAAGACCACCACCTGCTAGTGCAGGTTAGGGGGGGGGGATTAGCGGGGTAAATACGTGGGGTAACGGGGACAGGGCCTGGGTAGGATGCTCTGTTGAGAGTCAGTGCAGAACCGATGGGCCAAATGGCCTCCTTCTGCCCAGTAGGGATTCTGTGGGAGTCAATTTGGGAATTCTGCGGTGAGTAACTCACCTCCTGACTGCCCCCAAAGCCTGTCCCCCATCTACAAGGCACAAGTCAGGAGTGTGATGGAACACTCTCCACTTGCCTGGATGGGGCAGGTACGGGGGCGCACTGGGTTGGCACTGCCGCCTCACAGCGCCAGGGACCCGGGTTCGATTCCCGGTTCAGGCCACTGTCTGTGTGGAGCCTGCACATTCTCCCCGTGTCTGCATGGGTTTCCTCCGGGTGCTCCTGGTTTCCTCCCACAGTCCGAAAGACGTGCTGGTTATGGTGCATCGACCCGAGTGTGGCGACAAGGGGAATTTCACAGTAATTTCATTGCAGTATTAATGTATGCCTTACTTGTGACGTTAATAAATAAAATAAAGTGCGTCTCCAACAACAATCTCCACTTGCCTGGATGAGTGCGTCTCCAACAACAATCTCCACTTGCCTGGATGAGTGCGGCTCCCAACAACAATCTCCACTTGCCTGGATGAGTGCGGCTCCAACAACACTCGAGAAGCTCGACACCATCCAGGACAAAGCAGCCCCGCTCGATCGACACGCTAACCACAAACACTCACTCCCTCCACCCCCGACACAGCCGTGTGAACCATCTACAAGATGCACCGCAGCGACTCACCAAGGCTCCTTCAACAGCACCTTCCAAACCCGCCACCTCTGCCATCTAGAAGGACAAGGGGGGGGGGGCAGCAGACACATGGGGAACACCCACCGCCTGCAAGCTCCCCCTCCGAGCCACTCACCATCCCGACTGGGAAATATATCGGCCGTTCCTTCACTGTGGCTGGGGTCAAAATCCCGGAACTCCCACCCTAACAGCACTGTGAGTGTACCTACCCCACACACGGGGACTGACTGATGTCCAATAACAATCCTGGAACTCCCTCCCTAACAGCACTGTGGGTGTACCTACCCCACACACGGGGACTGACTGATGTCCAATAACAATCCCGGAACTCCCTCTCTAACAGCACTGTGGGTGTACCTACCCCACACACGGGGACTGACTGATGTCCAATAACAATCCTGGAACTCCCTCTCTAACAGCACTGTGGGTGTACCTACCCCACACACGGGGACTGACTGATGTCCAATAACAATCCCGGAACTCCCTCTCTAACAGCACTGTGGGTGTACCTACCCCACACACGGGGACTGACTGATGTCCAATAACAATCCTGGAACTCCCTCCCTAACAGCACTGTGGGTGTACCTACCCCACACACGGGGACTGACTGATGTCCAATAACAATCCCGGAACTCCCTCTCTAACAGCACTGTGGGTGTACCTACCCCACACACGGGGACTGACTGATGTCCAATAACAATCCTGGAACTCCCTCTCTAACAGCACTGTGGGTGTACCTACCCCACACACGGGGACTGACTGATGTCCAATAACAATCCCGGAACTCCCTCTCTAACAGCACTGTGGGTGTACCTACCCCACACACGGGGACTGACTGATGTCCAATAACAATCCCGGAACTCCCTCTCTAACAGCACTGTGGGTGTACCTACCCCACCCGGGACTGCGACGGGTTCAAGATGGCGGCTCATCCACCACCTTCTTGAGGGGCAATTAGGGATGGGCAATAAATGTTTGATTTGATTTATTATTGTCACATGTACTGGGATACAATGAAAAGTATTGTTTCTTGCGCGCTATACAGACAAAGCATACCGTTCATAGAGAAGGAAAGGAGAGGGTACAGAATGTAGTGAATCTAGTAATTGACTCTTCCACCCTGGGAAAAAGCTTCTGACTATCCACTCTGTCCATGCCCCTCATAATCTTGCAGACTTCTATCAGGTCGCCCCTCAACCTCCGTCGGTCCAGTGAGAACAAACCAAGTTTCTCCAACCTCTCCTCATAGCTAATGCCCTCCATACCAGGCAACATCCTGGTTAACCTTTTCTGCACCCTCTCCAAAGCCTCCACATCCTTCTGGTAGTGTGGCGACCAGAATTGAACACTATATTCCAAGTGCGGCCTCACTAAGCTGCAACATGGCTTGCCAATTTTTAAACTCAATGCCCCGGCCGATGAAGGCAAGCATGCCGTAAGCCTTCTTGACTACCTTCTCCACCTGCGTTGCCGCTTTCAGTGATGCAGTCTGTACACCCAGATCCCTCTGCCTATCGATACTCCTCAGGGTTCCGCCATTTACTGTGTATTTCCCATCTGTATTAGACCTTCCAAAATGCATTGCCTCTCATTTGTCCGGATCAAAACGAACCTTCCAGTAATTAGGGATAATTACACTGCGGCAGGAACAGCAGAGGCTGCCAGTCACAGATACAGTGGCGCCTTTGTCCTGCCTGGACCACCGTTGTTGTGTTTGTCCTGCCTGGACACATCCCCTGCCGGCTCCTCCCCTTGTCACCTAGTATAAAGGTGGCTGTTTCCTCCCCCTTGTTCAGTTCGGGTCGGTTACCTGTTAGGAAATGCTCCTGGTTCTGTAATGAATAAAGGCCTACAGTTGTATCGGCACACAAGTAGTCTTTTGCCGAATTGATAGCGCTTCAATTTTATTCATTACCTTTGACCGATATGGAGCAGCTTTTGAAGCCTGACAGATTAACCTTGGACCCTCAAGAGGTCGGAGCTTCCGATAGTTTTGACCATTGGCTGGACTGTTTTGAAGCTTTCATCAGCGCCTCTGCGGTCGTCGACTCCGACGGCGATAGGCTCCCGCGTGCTCCGCGCCCGGGTAAGCGATGCAGTCTACGGTATCTTCCGGGACGCTATTACATACATGGATGCGACAGAACTCTTAAAAGGGCAGTTTCGAAAGAGCCCTAACGTGGTCTACGCCAGACATCTCCTAACTACCCGCAAGCAGCAGCCAGGAGAATCGTGCGCCCAGTTTCTGCGCGCACTGCGGGTCCTAGCTCGAGCTTGTGACTGTAAGGCTGTTTCAGCTGCTCAGAACACGGAGGACCTGATCCGCGACGCCTACGTCGCGGGTGTTGAGTCTACTCACATTCGGCAGCACCTGCTTGAACAGGATGGCCTGGATCTCCAGAAAACGGCCACGATGGCTGAATCTCGAGAAGCGGCCTCCCGCAATCTCGGGGCCTACCCTGCACCCCGTTCCATCGACGGTTCCACCGCGGCGGCTGTTCCGGCGGGGCCCAAATGCTACTTCTGCGGCCTATCCAAGCATCCTCGGCGTCGCTGCCCGGCGAAGGATGCGGTGAGCAAGGCCATTTCGTCAAAGTCTGCCGGGCGAAGCCGATCGCGAAGTCTCGTGGCGCCGCATGTGTGTTCCGCGGGCGCCGCCATCTTTGATGCAGTCAGTGGCTGCGCGGAAATCGCCATCTTGGGTGCCGTCATCAAGGCGCGCCGAGCGGGAAACTTCATCCGTGATGTCATCAGACGTGGACGAAGATGAATACTCACCGGGTTCGATGGTTGCATCAATTCGTCTGGACCAATCTCAGCCTCACCAACTCTCCAAGTCAATGATGGAGATTAAAGTAAATGACCAGGCAGAAAACTGTTTATTTGACTGCGGGAGCACAGAGAGTTTTATACACCCTCGCACAGTGCGTCGATATGCCCTTCCCGTGCGACCCTGGAGCCAGACCATCTCCATGGCCTCGAATTCCCACTCAGTGGAGGTCCTCGGGTGCTGCTTGGTGACGCTGACGGTACAGGGCACAGTCTACGAGCGTTTTCGGCTCCTCGTGCTACCGCGACTCTGCGCAGCTGTACTGCTGGGGTTAGATTTCCTCACCCATCATAGGAGCGTCACCCTGCAGTATGATGGCCCTTATCCCCCGCTCTCCGTCTGCAAGGCGCCGTCACGGCAGTG
>NW_027593444.1:12500-25000 GCF_964213995.1 Mustelus asterias
AGAGAGGGAGTGAGAGACAGAGAGAGAGCGACAGAGAGAGAGAGCGACAGAGAGAGAAAGTGTGAGAGAGAGAAAGTGAGAAAGAGAGTGACAGAGACAGAGAGAGAGAGAGACAGAGAGTGAAAGACAGAGAGGGAGTGAGAGACAGAGAGAGAGCGACAGAGAGAGAGACAGAGAGAGAAAGTGTGAGAGAGAGAGAGAAAGTGAGAAAGAGAGTGACAGAGACAGAGAGAGAGAGAGAGACAGAGAGAGAGAGTGGGTGTGAGAGAGAAAGAGAGTGAGAGAGAGAGAATGAGAGAGAAAGAGAGTAAGAGAGGGAGAGAGTGTGAGAGACAGAGAAAGAGAGAGTGTGAAAAAGAGAGAGAAAGAGACAGAGAGAGTGTGAGAGAGAGAGAGAGAGGTGGGGGGGGGGGGAGAGGGAGGGAGGGAAGATGCCATCATCCTTACTTATGGAGAGTGTGAATGTCTCTCTCTGCCATCCGAGCTGTGGATGTGACTGCGCTGACCTCAGCCCCCCCCCCCTTCCCCCCCCCCTTCCCCCTCCCCCCCGTTCCTGGCCTGTGCAGACACAGGCATTTCCTAAACAGTGAGAGCGGGGTCAAGGAGCCATTCTCAAACCATTCTGGCTCCAACCATTTCCTGTTGATTCCGAGCAAGACTTGACTTTGTTTGATTCCGCCGCTCCCGCTCCGCCCCCCCCCCCCCACCCCCACCCCCCCACCCCCACCCCCCCACCCCCCCCACACACACCACCCACAGCTCCTGTAACCCGTGTCTGCGGAGAGGGGATTTGACACAGTCCCCCGTTCACACACGGAGTTCGGGGAGGGGGAGTCAGGACTCTGCCGCTGAGAGGGAGATGAGATAGAGGGAGGGAGACGGTCCACTTCACCATGTCACATCACACCAAGTCCAAACTTCCCTCCCTCAACCCTTAACCCACACGAGCAACGAGGAACGTCCCCTCCAGACGGCGCTCACACTCATCGTTAGTGACACAACCTCCCCCCCGACTTCCCTCCCCGTATCATAGACATGTTCAAACTCCCACCCAGCTAACGTCCAGCGCTCCCTCAGCACCGACCCTCCCGCAGTGCGGCGCTCCCTCAGCACTGACCCTCCCACAGTGCGGCGCTCCCTCAGCACTGACCCTCCCACTGTGCGGCGCTCCCTCGGCACTGACCCTCCCACAGTGCGGGGCTCCCTCAGCACTGACCCTCCCACAGTGCGGCGCTCCCTCGGCACTGACCCTCCCACAGTGCGGTGCTCCCTCAGCACTGACCCTCCCACAGTGCGGCGCTCCCTCAGCACTGACCCTCCCACAGTGCGGCGCTCCCTCAGCTCCGACCCTCCCACAGTGCGGCGCTCCCTCAGCTCCGACCCTCCCACAGTGCGGCGCTCCCTCAGCTCCGACCCTCCCACAGTGCGGCGCTCCCTCAGCTCCGACCCTCCCACAGTGCGGCGCTCCCTCAGCACTGACCCTCCCACAGTGCGGCGCTCCCTCAGCACCGACCCCCCCACAGTGCGGCGCTCCCTCAGCACTGACCCTCCCACAGTGCGGCGCTCCCTCAGCACTGACCCTCCTGCAGTGCGGCGCTCCCTCAGCACTGACGTCCCGCAGTGCGGCGCTCCCTCAGCACTGACCCTCCCACAGTGCGGCGCTCCTTCAGCACTGACCCTCCCACAGTGCGGCGCTCCCTCGGCACTGACCCTCCCACAGGGCGGCGCTCCCTCAGCACTGACCTTCCCACAGTGCGGCGCTCCCTCAGCACCGACCCCCCCACAGTACGGCGCTCCCTCAGCACATACCCTCCCACAGTGCGGCGCTCCCTCAGCACTGACCCTCCCGCAGTGCGGCGCTCCCTCAGCACTGACCCTCCCACAGTGCGGCGCTCCCTCAGCACCGACCCCCTCACAGTACGGCGCTCCCTCAGCACTGACCCTCCCACAGTGCGGCGCTCCCTCAGTACTGACCGACCCAAAGAGCAGCGCTCCCTCAGCACTGACCCTCCCACAGTGCGGCGCTCTCTCAGCACTGTCCCTCCCACAGTGCAGCGCTCCCTCAGCACCGACCCTCCCGCAGTGCGGTGCTCCCTCAGCACTGTCCCTCCCACAGTGCAGCGCTCCCCCAGCACCGACCCTCCCACAGTGCGGCGCTCCCTCAGCACCGACCCTCCCACAGTGCGGCGCTCCCTCAGCACTGATTCTCCCACAGTGCGGCGCTCCCTCAGCACTGACCCTCCCACAGTGCGGCGCTCCCTCAGCACTGACCCTCCCACAGTGCAGCGCTCCCTCAGCACCGACCCCCTCACAGTACGGCGCTCCCTCAGCGCGGCGCTCCCTCAGTACTGACCGACCCAAAGAGCAGCGCTCCCTCAGCACTGACCATCCCACAGTGCGGCGCTCCCTCAGTACTGACCGACCCAAAGAGCAGCGCTCCCTCAGCACTGACCCTCCCACAGTGCGGCGCTCCCTCAGCACTGACCCTCCCACAGTGCGGCGCTCCCTCAGCACTGACCCTCCCACAGTGCGGCGCTCCCTCAGCACCGACCCCCTCACAGTACGGCGCTCCCTCAGCGCGGCGCTCCCTCAGTACTGACCGACCCAAAGAGCAGCGCTCCCTCAGCACTGACCCTCCCACAGTGCAGCGCTCCCTCAGCACCGACCCTCCCGCAGTGCGGTGCTCCCTCAGCACTGACCCTCCCACAGTGCGGCACTCCCTCAGCACTGACCCTCCCACAGTGCGGCGCGCTCTCAGCACTGTCCCTCCCACAGTGCAGCGCTCCCCCAGCACCGACCCTCCCACAGTGCGGCGCTCCCTCAGCACTGATTCTCCCACAGTGCGGCGCTCCCTCAGCACCGACCCTCCCACAGTGCGGCGCTCCCTCAGCACTGATTCTCCCACAGTGCGGCGCTCCCTCAGCACCGACCCTCCCACAGTGCGGCGCTCCCTCAGCACTGATCCTCCCACAGTGCGGCGCTCCCTCAGCACCGACCCTCCCACAGTGCGGCGCTCCCTCAGCACCGACCCTCCCACAGTGCGGCGCTCCCTCAGCACCGACCCTCCCACAGTGCGGCGCTCCCTCAGCACCGACCCTCCCACAGTGCGGCGCTCCCTCAGCACCGACCCTCCCACAGTGCGGCGCTCCCTCAGCACCGACCCTCCCACAGTGCAGCGCTCCCTCAGCACCGACCCTCCCACAGTGCGGCGCTCCCTCAGCTCCGACCCTCCCACAGTGCGGCGCTCCCTCAGCTCCGACCCTCCCACAGTGCGGCGCTCCCTCAGCACTGACCCTCCCACACTGCGGCGCTCCCTCAGCACTGACCCTCCCACACTGCGGCGCTCCCTCAGCACTGACCCTCCCACAGTGCAGCGCTCCCTCAGCACCGACCCTCCCACAGTGCGGCGCTCCCTCAGCACCGACCCTCCCACAGTGCGGCGCTCCCTCAGCACCGACCCTCCCACCGTGCGGCGCTCCCTCAGCACTGACCCTCCCACAGTGCGGCGCTCCCTCAGCACTGACCCTCCCACAGTGCGGCGCTCCCTCAGCACTGACCCTCCCACAGTGCGGCGCTCCCTCAGCACTGACCCTCCCACAGTGCGGCACTCCCTCAGCACTGACCCTCCCACAGTGCGGCGCTCTCTCAGCACTGTCCCTCCCACAGTGCAGCGCTCCCCCAGCACCGACCCTCCCACAGTGCGGCGCTCCCTCAGCACTGATTCTCCCACAGTGCGGCGCTCCCTCAGCACCGACCCTCCCACAGTGCGGCGCTCCCTTAGCACTGATTCTCCCACAGTGCGGCGCTCCCTCAGCACCGACCCTCCCACAGTGCGGCGCTCCCTCAGCACTGACCCTCCCACAGTGCGGCGCTCCCTCAGCACTGACCCTCCCACAGTGCGGCGCTCCCTCAGCACTGACCCTCCCACAGTGCGGCGCTCCCTCAGCACTGACCCTCCCACAGTGCGGCGCTCCCTCAGCTCCGACCCTCCCACAGTGCGGCGCTCCCTCAGCTCCGACCCTCCCACAGTGCGGCGCTCCCTCAGCACTGACCCTCCCACACTGCGGCGCTCCCTCAGCACTGACCCTCCCACACTGCGGCGCTCCCTCAGCACTGACCCTCCCACAGTGCAGCGCTCCCTCAGCTCCGACCCTCCCACAGTGCGGCGCTCCCTCAGCACCGACCCTCCCACAGTGCGGCGCTCCCTCAGCACCGACCCTCCCACCGTGCGGCGCTCCCTCAGCACTGACCCTCCCACAGTGCGGCGCTCCCTCAGCATTGACCCTCCCACAGTGCGGCGCTCCCTCAGCACTGACCCTCCCACAGTGCGGCGCTCCCTCAGCACTGACCCTCCCACAGTGCGGCGCTCCCTCAGATGGCTGCCGTTGCCCTGCCTCATCTCATGCTACCCAGTGGCACAAATTCACGTAGTTGGCCACGAAACCAGCCGCATGGCGCCCAGCCTGGGGGCGAGGGTGAGGGGATGGGGGTCGGGGGAGAGAGGCGGTCGAGCGAGGCCCAACGGGGTCAAACCACCCTGACCTTCGCCCTGCTTCCCCGCACTGACAACCCCCCGGTCTCTGTCGTGAGAGAGACAGAGAGAGGTAGTGGGGCCCCGCGTCGGGGGGTCAAAACTGCATCGGGGCTGGGGGATCCTGGAGGGGGAAGTGCCCATGGTTGGCACCAGTGAGGACGGGGGAGGCGGTGGGGGGTTGTGGGGGGGGGGGGGGGGAGGTGGGGTTGGGCGAAGTGAGTGGGGTGCGGTGGTTCCCGTGAGAGTGGAGGAACGGGCAGGCATTAACCACCCGGCCTGCCGCGGGCGTGAGGGGGTCCGACACCCTTCTCGCTCCCCCACCCCCCCAGGCCCATCTTGTGTGTCTCCGTATCAGCCACTATAACGTTTATTTATGAGTGTCACACGTCGGCTGACATTAACACTGCAATGAAGTTACTGCAAAAATCCCCCTCGTCGCCACACTCCTGTTCGGGTAACACTGAGGGGCAATTTAGCATGGCCAATCCACCTAACCTGCACATCTTTGGACACTGAGGGGCAATTTAGCATGGCCAATCCACCTAACCTGCACATCTTTGGACACTGAGGGACAATTTAGCATGGCCAATCCACCTAACCTACACATCTTTGGACACTGAGGGGCAATTTAGCATGGCCAATCCACCTAACCTACACATCTTTGGATACTCAGGGGCAATTTAGCATGGCCAATCCACCTAACCTACACATCTTTGGACACTGAGGGGCAATTTAGCATGGCCAATCCACCTAACCTGCACATCTTTGGATACTCAGGGGCAATTTAACATGGCCAATCCACCCTAACCTACACATCTTTGGATACTCAGGGGCAATTTAGCATGGCCAATCCACCTAACCTACACATCTTTGGATACTCAGGGGCAATTTAGCATGGCCAATCCACCTAACCTACACATCTTTGGATACTCAGGGGTAATTTAGCATGGCCAATCCACCTAACCTACACATCTTTGGACACTAAGGGGCAATTTAACATGGCCAATCCACCTAACCTGCACATCTTTGGACACTAAGGGACAATTTAGCACGGCCAATCCACCTAACCTGCACATCTTTGGATACTCAGGGGCAATTTAGCATGGCCAATCCACCTAACCTGCACATCTTTGGACACGAAGGGACAATTTAGCACGGCCAATCCACCTAACCTGCACATCTTTGGACACTAAGGGACAATTTAGCACGGCCAATCCACCTAACCTGCACATCTTTGGATACTCAGGGGCAATTTAGCATGGCCAATCCACCCTAACCTACACATCTTTGGACTGTGGGAGGAAAACGGAGCACCCGGAGGAAACCCACGCGGACACGGGGAGAACATGCAGACTCCACACAGACAGTGACCCGAGCCGGGAATCGAACCAGGGGTCCCTGGCGCTGTGAGGCAGCAGTGCTAACCCACTGTGCCACCCTCGCTCTGACTATCACTGTTATTTAAATGTGTTTAGATTTTGGTTTTCCCGGAGAGAGGAGGCCCTGGGGGGTGGGGCGATGGGGCGGGGGAGGAGGTGAGGGAGGGTGTTGTCGGGGGGGGGAGCAGGGGGGGGGCGCTGGTGAAACGCTCAGGAAACGGAGTCAGGAAGGAAATACTCAGAGAGCAACAGCGGGAGCCGGAAACATGTTCGAGCTGGAACTGACGTCTGAACCTCTTGTGTGAGGGAGGCGGAGGGGGTGTTTGTGTGTGTCGGGAAGGAGGCGGAGATGGAGGAGGAGGGGGACGGGGCGGCGGGGGCGGTTTTGGCCAGAGTGCTGCTGATGTGATGATGAGAGGAATTCTGTCAGTCGCATCTCTCCATCGAGCTTAACTCTCGATGCCATCGCTGTCCATTCGCCCTCGATTCCCCCCTCCCTCTCTACACCTCCCCGGGAATGGGAATCTCTCCTCCCTGGCCGCAGCGGGGCTCCTACGTCACGGCCCGTCGCGCCCCATCCCGGCTGGGCCCTCCGCGGGGGCGCGCGGGCTTGTACCGGACCCCTCTCCCCGGGCACGGCCTTCCTCGTCAGCGAGCCTTCGTCCAACCCCCGTGCGAGCTTCCTCTCTGCAAACCGGCTTCTGTCGTTCCTAATTGACATCGCCAAGCGCTTACCCAAGGATAGACACTCCATTGGCCCGCCAATGGAGGGGCGAGGGGGCTTCCGGATAAGGCTAACACGATCTTTTCTTCCCTCTTCACTCATTCCGTCGCCTACCCGAGATGGCCGGGTCACGACCATCCAGAAGGTTCCGTTTCCCCCCACCCCACCCGCCATTCTCGGCTCTCGCCATTGGTCCATCTCCGGGAACCCGCCTCCTCACGGGCAGGAGCCTCCTCGATTGGACGATCGCGCCTTTGCGGCGTTCCTGGACTTCCAATGGGATCTGCTTACAAAACGCAACATGGTGGCAGCGGGGATGACTCCAGTGTGGAACTGAGGGAGAGACACATCTCCGACTCTTATGGGAGTTTAGTGGCTGCCATTGGGATCCACACTAACAGCCGGATAATTCCCAGGCTCCTTGGTGAACGTTGTCCCTATGCATTTTCAATAGGTCACCA
Source organism: Mustelus asterias (assembly GCF_964213995.1). Taxonomy (NCBI): domain Eukaryota; kingdom Metazoa; phylum Chordata; class Chondrichthyes; order Carcharhiniformes; family Triakidae; genus Mustelus; species Mustelus asterias. The sequence goes on from NW_027593444.1 coordinate 19,599, forward strand.
AGAAACGACCAGAGAACAGGCCGGTTAACACGACCGTAGCTCTTGGGGTAGACGCATCAGTGAACAATTGATCAGGAATTTGTTTCAAGGTTGGAAAGGAATGACTCGCAGGAAATGGGTTTCCTTCAGATGTGATGATGATTTAGGCTCAGTGCTGAGGGAACGCTGTACTGTGGGAGGGTCAGTGCTGAGGGAGCGCCGCACTGTGGGAGGGTCAGTGCTGAGGGAGCGCCGCACTGTGGGAGGGTCAGTGCTGAGGGAGCGCCGCACTGTGGGAGGGTCAGTGCTGAGGGAGCGCCGCACTGTGGGAGGGTCGGTGCTGAGGGAGTGCCGCACTGTGGGAGGGTCAGCGCTGAGGGAGCGCCGCACTGTTGGACGGTCAGTGCTGAGGGAGCTAGGTAGGGAGTGTAGGGACTGGTGGAGGTTACAGAGTTGGGAGGGGGTGTCGGGGCTGAAGGAGGTTACAGAGATGGGGAGGGGGGTGTAGGGGGCTGGAGGTGATTACAGAGATAGGGAGGGGGTGTCGGGGCTGTAGGAGGCTGCAGAGATAGTGAGGGGGTGTAGGGGCTGGAGGAGGTTACAGAGATAGGGAGGCGGTGTAGGGGCTGGAGGAGGTTACAGAGATAGGGAGGGGGTGTCGGGGCTGTAGGAGGCTGCAGAGATAGTGAGGGGGTGTAGGGGCTGGAGGAGGTTACAGAGATAGGGAGGCGGTGTAGGGGCTGGAGGGGGTTACAGAGATAGGGAGGGGGTGTAGAGGCTGGAGGAGGTTACAGAGATAAGGAGGCAGTGTTGGAGCTGGAGGAGGTTACAGAGATAGGGAGGGGGTGTAGGAGCTGGAGGAGGTTACAGAGATAGGGAGGGGGTGTAGGGGCTGAAGGAGGTTACAGAGATAGGGAGGGGGTGTAGGGGCTGGAGGAGGTTACAGAGATAAGGAGGCAGTGTAGGAGCTGGAGGAGGTTACAGAGATAGGGAGGGGGTGTAGGAGCTGGAGGAGGTTACAGAGATAGGGAGGGGGTGTAGGGGCTGAAGGAGGTTACAGAGATAGGGAGGGGGTGTAGGGGCTGAAGGAGGTTACAGAGATAGGGAGGGGGTGTAGGGGCTGAAGGAGGTTACAGAGATAGGGAGGGGGTGTAGGGGCTGAAGGAGGTTACAGAGATAGGGAGGGGGTGTAGAGGCTGGAGGAGGTTACAGAGATAGGGAGGGGGTGTAGGGGCTGGAGGAGGTTACAGAGATAGGGAGGGGGTGTAGGGGCTGAAGGAGGTTACAGAGATAGGGAGGGGGTGTAGGGGCTGGAGGAGGTTACAGAGATAGGGAGGGGGTGTAGGGGCTGAAGGAGGTTACAGAGATAGGGAGGGGGTGTAGGGGCTGGAGGAGGTTACAGAGATAGGGAGGGGGTGTAGGGGCTGGAGGAGGTTACAGAGATAGGGAGGGGGTGTAGGGACTGGAGGAGGTTACAGAGATAGGGAGGGGGTGTGTAGGGGCTGGAGGAGGTTACAGAGATAGGGAGGGGGTGTCGGGACTGGAGGGGGTTACAGAGATAGGGAGGGGGTGTCGGGGCTGGAGGAGGTTACAGAGATAGGGAGGGGGTGTCGGGATTGGAGGGGGTTACAGAGATAGGGAGGGGGTGTCGGGGCTGGAGGGGGTTACAGAGATAGGGAGGGGGTGTCGGGGCTGGAGGGGGTTACAGGGATAGGGAGGGGGTTGTATCCCTGCTTCTGTTATGGATGAATTGGATTTGATCAACCAAGACACCTTTTGAGGCTTAGGGAACAGGTTGTTGAAGTTTTTCACTCTGTACTCATCAGGACAAACACATGAGTTCCCAATTGCCCACTCTAACAACAATTTATACTGCCGGAATGGGGCAACGGACTGGAAAGTGTGGTCCAGGTGCTGGATTGGGGAAATCGACGGGAAACTACGCTTTCCCCAAGTTCTCAAGCAACTGAAAAAGACACAAGGCTTGTTCCAATCACCCCTTTTGTTGGCAGGAGTCTCTGTGGTTCCTGAGTGGGGGGTGATAGCTACAAGATGAAAGTAATCAGTCCAGTTTGTAACGTGGGTCATCTAAAACCCGCTGGCAACAATAAATGATCGAACACGGGGACCCAGAATCCGCAGAGAAATATGTCACTGTCTGCTGAAAGGTCGGAGGGCATCGGCCAAGAGGGAGGGGGGGGGGGGGGCGGTGAGAGATGGCCGTGATGCTCTCTGTAGTTGAATAGCCGAGGCAAGACTCACTGCCACGGCAGTGGATGCTGCTCCCAGTGACCGGAGGCAGCTCAGGATGGAACAGCACTGGAGGGTATTGTCACTGTGAAGGGAGGGTTCTCTCCATATCACAACACGGCTGTGGCCAGAATATGTCACAGACGGCACGTCAGGTTAAAGGATAGAAATCATAGAAATCATAGAAACCCGACAGTACAGAGTGTACGGGAGGTACAGGGAGTGACAGCCAAAGGGCGGCAATCCATTAGTTAGCGGAAACGTATAAATATACATAGGGAGCGATTACAAGGAACAACAATTCTTCCATTAGCTCCTGTACCAAGTGTGTGTGCGTGTGTGTGTCTGTGTGTGTGTTCGTGTGTGTGTTCGTGTGTGTGTCTGTGTGTGTGTGCGTGTGTGTGTCTGTGTGTGTGTTCGTGTGTGTGTCTGTGTGTGTGTGCGTGTGTGTGTCTGTGTGTGTGTGCGTGTGTGTGTCTGTGTGTGTGCGTGGGTGTGTCTGTGTGTGTGCGTGGGTGTGTGTGTCTGTGTGTGTGTTCGTGTGTGTGTCTGTGTGTGTGTGCGTGTGTGTGTCTGTGTGTGTGTGCGTGTGTGTGTCTGTGTGTGTGTCTGTGTGTGTGTGCGTGTGTGTGTCTGTGTGTGTGCGTGGGTGTGTGTGTCTGTGTGTGTGCGTGGGTGTGTGTGTCTGTGTGCCTCAGTGTCAGCTAGTGCACCCTGTGTGTGTGTCTGTGTGTGTGTCTCAGTGTCAGATCCTGCACCCTGTGTGTGTGTGTGTGTGTGTCTCAGTGTCAGCTCCTGTACCCTGTGTGTGTGTGTGTGTGTGTGTCAGTGTCAGCTCCTGTACCCAGTTCATGTGTGTGTGTGTGTGTCTCAGTGTCAGCTCCTGTACCCTGTCTGTGTGTGTGTGTGTGTGTCTCAGTGTCAGCTCCTGTACCCTGTCTGTGTGTGTGTGTGTGTCTCAGTGTCAGCTCCTGTACCCTGTCTGTGTGTGTGTGTGTGTCTCAGTGTCAGCTCCTGTACCCTGTGTGTGTGTGTGTGTCAGAGTCAGCTCCTGTACCCTGTGTGTGTGTGTGTGTCAGTGTCACCTCCTGTACCCTGTGTGTGTGTGTGTGTGTGTGTGTCTCAGTGTCAGCTCCTGTACCCTGTCTGTGTGTGTGTCTCAGTGTCAGCTCCTGTACCTGTGTGTGTGTGTGTGTGTGTCTCAGTGTCAGCTCCTGTACCCTGTGTGTGTGAGTGTGTGTGTGTGTCACAGTGTCAGCTCCTGTACCCTGTGTGTGTGTGTGTGTGTGTCTCAGTGTCAGCTCCTGTACCCTGTGTGTGTGTGTGTGTGTGTGTGTGTCAGTGTCAGCTCCTGTACCCTGTGTGTGTGAGTGTGTGTGTGTGTCACAGTGTCAGCTCCTGTACCCTGTGTGTGTGTGTGTGTGTGTGTCTCAGTGTCAGCTCCTGTACCCTGTCTGTGTGTGTGTGTGTGTCTCAGTGTCAGCTCCTGTACCCTGTCTGTGTGTGTGTGTGTGTGTCAGTGTCAGCTCCTGTACCCAGTTCATGTGTGTGTGTGTGTGTCTCAGTGTCAGCTCCTGTACCCTGTCTGTGTGTGTGTGTGTGTGTCTCAGTGTCAGCTCCTGTACCCTGTCTGTGTGTGTGTGTGTGTCTCAGTGTCAGCTCCTGTACCCTGTCTGTGTGTGTGTGTGTGTCTCAGTGTCAGCTCCTGTACCCTGTGTGTGTGTGTGTGTCAGAGTCAGCTCCTGTACCCTGTGTGTGTGTGTGTGTCAGTGTCACCTCCTGTACCCTGTGTGTGTGTGTGTGTGTGTTTCAGTGTCAGCTCCTGTACCCTGTCTGTGTGTGTGTCTCAGTGTCAGCTCCTGTACCTGTGTGTGTGTGTGTGTGTGTCTCAGTGTCAGCTCCTGTACCCTGTGTGTGTGAGTGTGTGTGTGTGTCACAGTGTCAGCTCCTGTACCCTGTGTGTGTGTGTGTGTGTGTCTCAGTGTCAGCTCCTGTACCCTGTGTGTGTGTGTGTGTGTGTGTGTGTCAGTGTCAGCTCCTGTACCCTGTGTGTGTGAGTGTGTGTGTGTGTCACAGTGTCAGCTCCTGTACCCTGTGTGTGTGTGTGTGTGTGTGTCTCAGTGTCAGCTCCTGTACCCTGTCTGTGTGTGTGTGTGTGTCTCAGTGTCAGCTCCTGTACCCTGTCTGTGTGTGTGTGTGTGTCTCAGTGTCAGCTCCTGTACCCTGTGTGTGTGTGTGTGTCAGAGTCAGCTCCTGTACCCTGTGTGTGTGTGTGTGTGTGTCAGTGTCACCTCCTGTACCCTGTGTGTGTGTGTGTGTGTCTCAGGGTCAGCTCCTGTACCCTGTCTGTGTGTGTGTCTCAGTGTCAGCTCCTGTACCTGTGTGTGTGTGTGTGTGTGTCTCAGTGTCAGCTCCTGTACCCTGTGTGTGTGAGTGTGTGTGTGTGTCACAGTGTCAGCTCCTGTACCCTGTGTGTGTGTGTGTGTGTGTGTGTGTGTGTCTCAGTGTCAGCTCCTGTACCCTGTGTGTGTGTGTGTGTGTGTGTGTGTGTCAGTGTCAGCTCCTGTACCCTGTGTGTGTGAGTGTGTGTGTGTGTCACAGTGTCAGCTCCTGTACCCTGTGTGTGTGTGTGTGTGTCTCAGTGTCAACTCCTGTACCCTGTGTGTGTGTGTGTGTGTGTGTGTGTGTCCCAGTGTCAGCTCCTGTACCCTGTGTGTGTGAGTGTGTGTGTGTGTCACAGTGTCAGCTCCTGTACCCTGTGTGTGTGTGTGTCTCAGTGTCAGCTCCTGTACCCTGTGTGTGTGTGTGTGTGTGTCTCAGTGTCAGCTGCTATACCCTGTGTGTGTGTCTCAGTGTCAGCTCCTGTACCCTGTGTGTGTGAGTGTGTGTGTGTGAGAGTCTCCGTTTCAGCTCCTGTACCCTGTGTGTGTGTGTGTCTCAGTGTCAGCTCCTGTACCCTGTGTGTGTGTATGTGTGTGTGTGGGTCAGTGTCAGTGTCAGCTCCTGTACCCTGTGCGTGTGTGTATGTGTGTGTGTGTGTGTGGGTCAGTGTCAGCTCCTGTACCCTGTGTGTGTGTGTGTGTGTGTGTGTGTGTCTCATTGTCAGCTCCTGTACCCCGTGTGTGTGTGTGTCTGTGTCAGTTCCTGTACCCTGTGTGTGTGTGTGTGAGTGC
>NW_027593445.1:0-2500 GCF_964213995.1 Mustelus asterias
CCCAAATCTCCATCAGTTTATTGATGCGGGGAGATGTTATTATATATATATTTGTTAATGGTTTGACCCTCGGATGTTTCCTCAAGTGGTTCTGGGATCGCACTCTGCAGTCTGGCGCTCGGTGCATCCCTGTACCCGCTGGACTGAACCGAGCTCCAATGGGGAGGGGGAAGGGGCGGTGGGGGGGGGTGGCTGTTGTGACGAGCGTCCTTCACGGCAACCGGAGCGATGGCGAATCCCCTCCCCCCAACACCCCCAGATCCCAATTGGTCACTGCTTTCCCAGCAGCCTTTGCAGGGGGATTCCAGAATGTGGGGACCCCCCAGGGTGTCTCGAACTGAAGGGGTGGCTCCCCCTCCCCCCGTCCCTCCCTCCGCCCCCCCTCCCCCCGTCCCTCCCTCCGCCCCCCCTCCCCCCGTCCCTCCCTCCGCCCCCCGTCCCCCCGTCCCTCCCTCCGCCCCCCATCCCTCCCTCCGCCCCCCGTCCCTCCCTCCGCCCCCCGTCCCTCCCTCCGCCCCCCGTCCCTCCCTCCGCCCCCCCCCCCCTCCGCCCCCCCCTCCCCCCGCTGCCCTCCCTCCGCTGCCCTCCCTCCGCTGCCCTCCCTCCGCCCCCCCCTCCCCCCTCCCTCCGCCCCCCCTCCCCCCGCTGCCCTCCCTCCCGCCCCTCCCCGCTCCCCATCCCCTCCCCCCGCTCCCCCTCCCCGCTCCCCCTCCCCGCTCCCGCCCCTCCTGCCCCCCTCCCCCTCCCTCCCCCGCCCGCCCCCCCCTCCCGCCCCCCCCTCCCTCCCCCTCCCGCCCCCCCTCCCTCCCCCGCCCGCCCCCCCCTCCCTCCCCCGCCCGCCCCCCCCCGCCCGCCCCCCCCTCCCTCCCCGCCCGCCCCCCCCTCCCCTCCCCCCCCCCTCCCTCCCCCTCCCCCCCCCTCCCCCTCCCCCCCTCCCTCCCCCTCCCCCCCCCCTCCCTCCCCCTCCCCCCCCCTCCCCCTCCCCCCCTCCCCCTCCCCCCCTCCCGCCCCCTCCCCCCCTCCCCCTCCCCCCCTCCCGCCCCCTCCCCCCCTCCCGCCCCCTCCCCCCCTCCCGCCCCCTCCCCCCCTCCCGCCCCCTCCCCCTCTCCCGCCCCCTCCCCCTCTCCCGCCCCCTCCCCCTCTCCCCCTCCCTCCCGCCCGCTCCCGCCCGCTCCCGCCCGCTCCCCCTCCCGCCCCCTCCCGCCCCCTCCCCCTCCCGCCCCCTCCCCCTCCCTCCCGCCCCCTCCCCCTCCCTCCCCCTCCCTCCCGCCCCCTCCCCCTCCCTCCCCCTCCCTCCCGCCCCCTCCCCCTCCCGCCCGCCCCCTCCCCCTCCCGCCCCCTCCCCCTCCCGCCCCCTCCCCCTCCCCCTCCTCCCTCCCCCTCCTGCCCCCTCCTCCCCCCCTCCCCCTCCTGCCACCCTCCCCCTCGCCACCTCCTCCCTCCCCCCTCCTGCCCCCCCCTCTCCCTCCTGCCACCTCTTCCCCCTCCGCCCCCCCTCCCCCCTCCTGCCCCCTCCCCCTCCTGCCCCCTCCCCCCTCCTGCCCCCCCTTCCCTTTGTAGTCTCCCTGCACCTCACCGTCCCAACCCCTTCTCTCCCCCTCCCCCCAATTCCCCATCACCCTTATTCCCCTGCAGTGGGGATTTATTGGAAGAGAGTCGTGGGTCGATATCGCTGGGAGGTGGGTGACGAGGGAGCGGTTTGTCTTTGAGACAGGAACACTGATGGGAGAGACAGGGAGGGAGAGGGACAGAGGGGAAGGGAGAGAGAGAGAGAGAGAGAGAGAGAGAGGGGAAGGGAGGGAGAGAGAGAGGGGAAGGGAGGGAGAGAGAGAGGGGGAGAGACAGAGCGAGGGAGAGATGATGATAAATAGGAGAATGTATAGTGACCTTCTGGAAAAACAGGAATCCCTTGGTGCCCATACCCATGCCCTCACTGCCTGTACCCATGCCAATTTTGCCTGTATCCTCGCTGCCTGTACCCTCGGTGACTGTACCTGTGTCTCCCGGTGCCTGTACCCGCGCCCTTGGCGTCTGTACCTGCAGCATTGCTGCCTGTACCCTCTGTGCCTGTATCCGTGCTCTTGGCGCCTGTACCCACGCCAAATTTTGCCTGTACCTTCACAGCCTATACCTGTGCCCCCGCTGCCTGTACCCACGCCCTTGGTGTTTGTACCTGTGACATTGCCTGTACTCTTGCTGCCTGTACCCACATCCTTGGTACCTGTGCCCATGGCATTGCTGCCTGTACTCACGCTGCCTGCATCCGCGCTCTCAGCGCCTGTACCCGTGCTGATGTTGCCTGTAACCTCGATGCCTATACTCACGCCTTTGCTGTTTGTACCCACAGCCTTGTCGCCTGTATCCGTGCCATGGATGCCTGTACTGGCGCTGCCTGTCATCATGCCTTCAGACTTTACCCGTGCCGCCTGTACCCGTGCCCTCGCTGCCTGTAGTCACGCCTTCCCTGCCTGTACCCACTCTGCCTGTACCTGCCGTTAGT